>NW_028261386.1:3684977-3764977 GCF_051295495.1 Thamnophis sirtalis | reverse complement strand
CACACAAACATTTCATTTCGGCAAAATGGTTAGCCATCAGTGACCTAGGATTTGCATTTCCTCTTTTGCCTATAGAGCCAGCTGTGACCCCTACATGACCTCATAGGAATCTGGCAACAGCCAATAGAACATTAAAGGACATGTTCTTGCATAGGAACAGGAAGCTCAGCTACAAAACCCAAGAGGAGGTATAAAAAAAAAACACCCACTCTCAACTCCACTTTGTCAGCTGCACCCGAACCACAAACACGTATGATTCTGCTTCGTCAATAAACCATCTTCCCAATCAGCCTCCATGTTTCCAGGGTCTTCCTCCCGGCTTGGAACTGAAGCGAGATGGATGTTTCTTCCCACGCCTCCGACGAACGAAATAGGATTGTGCCTTCAATGGACTAAATGATTGTAAAGTCTGGTCTGTGGCCGTAATAAAAAAAATTACTACGACTATTATAATGCCATCGCATAGGATTATCCAGGGAGAATGAGCAGGAAGCAGAATTGGTAGTAAAGGACGTAAAACATCCAATTGAGCTCAGCCAGAAGGAGAGTCGGTGGGGAAGGGGTGGGGGTGGGGGGAAAGCATCGTAATTGCACAATAATTCTGTTGCCACTCGAAGATTCTCATTTCGGTTTATCTGTCTGGAATGGTTTTACAGAGCTTGGCCGGGAAGGGGGGGGGAGGGGAATGTAAAAGGCAGGTTTTTTTAAATAAAAAGATGGTTTCCCCCTGAATCCTAACCCTGATTTGAGCTTTGGGTTTGCAAACCAGGGTTTTACAGTCTCTTGTTGTCCCCTGCTTTCCATAGAGAGGAAGCCATCATACTACTGTAAGTCTATCGATAGGATGGGAGGAGCAGAGAATGGAGGGGGGGGGCTCTTTTAAAGCTGAGGCTTGGGGAAATCGTCCCCTGTAAAATATTGGCTTCTGATAGCAATAGCACCAGGGGTGGGTTCCTGCCAGTTCTAACCTCTTCTATAGAAGAGGTTCCACAAATCAACTGTGCCATTTAGAACCGGTTCCATCTACCTCCCCCCGCCTGTCCGCACATCATCAAGATGAAGAGCGAGAGGAGGAATTCTGGGAGTTGAAGTCCACAAATCTTAAAGCTGTCAAGTTTGAACACCCCTGGGTTTTTTTTTTCTAACTGGAAGTTTGGAAACAGACTTCCAGTTTGCACATTGGGATGTTTTTCGCCCTCCAGAGGCTTCAGGGAAGCCCCCGGGAGCCTCCAGAAGCCTCTGTAGGGGGGAAAATCTGCCCAACATGCAAACCGGAAGTTCGGGAAGAGACTTCCAGTTTGCACGTTGGCCTGTTTTTCGTCCTCCGGAGGCTTCAGGGAGAAAAACAGCCCAACGGGCAACCCAGAAGTCCGTTCCTGAACTTCCAGTTTGCGCATTGGGCATATGTAAGCAGGTCATTTCTGGCCTCCGGAGGGCCTGGTGGGGGGGTGGAGAGGCCGCTTTCGCCCTCCACAGGCTCCAAGAAAGCCACGTGCCTATCCGCGGGGCAGCTGGGGGGGGTTCCGTGCACAGGCGCAGGTGACACAGTGTGGGGGGCATTAAATTAAGGGGGTGCACGCAACAGCACTCCAATCTCTTCTTAAAAGCCAACATATTTGAAGGCAAGTCGTTCCACTGATTAATTAATTGTTCAGAGGTGATATTTGTTGGTTCTCTGAAGTACTCAAAACCTCCGCTACCGGTTGCCCAGAACCTGTCAGAACCTGCTAAAATGCTCGCCTGGGTGGGAGCGCATGCACAGAAGAGTGCTCGCATACCATTTTGGGGTTTCGGGCTGACGTTTTGGGCACTTGACACCAAAAAGGTTAACCATCACTGATCTAGATAATATAGATACCAGTAGAAGGGTAGAAAGATAGATAATAGAGATAGATAGATGATAGATGGATGGATGGATGGATGGATGGATGGATGGATGGATGGATGGATGGATGGAGAGAGGTAGAGGTAGAGGTAGAGGTAGAGGTAGAGGTAGAGGTAGAGGTAGATAGATAGATAGATAGATAGATAGATAGATAGATAGATAGATAGATAGATAGATAGATAGATAGATAGATAGATAGATGTAGGGAGGGAGGGAGGGAGGGAGGGAGGGAGAGAGAGAGAGAGAGAGAGAGATGTAGGTAGGTAGGGAGGGAGGGAGAGAGAGAGAGAGATAGATAGAGGTAGGTAGGTGGGTAGGTAGGTAGGTAGGTAGGTAGGTAGGTAGAAAGAAAGAAAGAAAGAAAGAAAGAAAGAAAGAAAGAAAGAAAGAAAGAAAGAAAGAAAGAGAAAGATAGAAAGATAAACAATTACAATAGAAAAGAAAGAAAATTAAGAATATACTAGAAAGAAAAGGAATATATAAAATTATATACATTTATACACACACACATATATAAAATTTATACACACACAAGTAAATATAAAATATACACAAAGAAATATCTTCCCTCTTCATAACAAATATAAACAATTCCCTTCTCTTAAAATGCAACAAATGAATTCTTAGAAACGTTGCATGATCAATGATGTGCCCAATGACTCAGCCTTCAGCTGCTGACAACCTACATTCAAAAATCATGCCCAGACCTTTAGTCCAAGGACCCTAATCCTAAATAATTAAGGTAACGACTATCACATATGCGCTAGTCGTTCCTGACTCTAGGGAGCGCTGCTCATCTCCGTTTCAAAGCCGAAGAGCTAGCGCTGTCCGAAGACGTCTCCGTGTTCATGTGGCCTGCATGACTAAATGCCAAAGGCACATGGAATGCTGTTCCCTTCCCACCAAAGGTGGTTCCTATTTTTCTACTTGCATTTTTACGTGCTTTTGAACTGCTAGGTTTGGCAGAAGCTGGGACAAGGAACGGGAGCTCACTCCATTACGCGGCGCTAGGGATTCGAACCGCTGAGCTGCCGAGACCTTTCTGATCAGCAAGCTCAGCGTCTTCGCCAGTGAGCCACCGCGTCCCTATATGATTACCTCTACTTAAATTTTGCTGTTGTCCAGTGGAGGGACCAGGTTTCGTGCAGGGGGCCCGAATCTCACTTGGTGATAGGGGAACTAATTGACGAGTCTTTGTCAAAAGGTGTGAAGTTCATTCCAACGACAGAAGAAGTTGTGTGGCCGTAATGAGAGGGCATGGGGAATTTGCAAGCGAGCAATTAATGAGAATAAAGCCGACCGAAAGGAAGAGAAAGAGAGGGATGCAAAGGTTTTAAAAGATCCCTGCTGACCCTTGGAATAATAGCGGGAAAGAAATAGAGTGGGTCCCTGTGGTAGAAACTATTAGAGTGGGCGAATTATAAAACTATTAACCAGAATGTAACTCCCAATTAAAAGATGATTTAACACTGGAATCTGATGGATGAATTTTGATTAAATAGAGGGACTATTAGCAGCCTTGGGAAATGGACTTCGCTCGCCACTTCGCCAAGTTAAAAGGCAGTTTGAAATAAAAATTTATAAATTAAGGTTAATTACTTTAAATAACAGAGCCGGAAGCAATAAAACAGAATTTATCATATTCTCCGGGGTTAGGAGTTGAGGGTGGGAGAGGGGGTGTCGGGACATGATACTCGTACCTCTCTTGGTGGAATAAAGCCCACTGAATGTTTATCTTCTGTTACAGGTTGGAAAAAATGAAAATAATTCAAATTAAGGGTAGCAACAAAGCCAGGAAAGATAAATACCGTGTTTCCTCGAAAATAAGACGGGGCCTTATTTTCTTTTGACCCCTGAAATAAGCGCTTGGCCTTATTTTCGGGGAGGTCTTATTATTTTTGAGGTGCAGGAGGCGGTGAGCGTGGTCACCTCATGGCTGCTGCTGCGTTGCAATATTTTCGGAGAGGGCTTATTTTGGGGGAGGGCTTATTATCCAGGGAGGTCTTATTTTCAGGGAAACAAGTAGTAGTTTCCTTATTACTCAAATGGTAATCAAATATTTTTTGCAGTCATCAACGTAGAATCGTGTGAAGTATTAGGTAAAGGTAAAGGTTCCTCTCGCACAAATGTACTAGTCGTTCCCGACTCTAGGGGGCGGTGCTCATCTCCGTTTCAAAGCCGAAGAGCCAGCACTGTCCGAAGATGTCTCCGTGGTCATGTGGCCGGCATGACTAAATGCCGAAGGCGCACAGAACACTGTTACCTTCCCACCAAAGGTGGTTCCTATTTTTCTACTTGCATTTTTACATGCTTTTGAACATCTAGGTTGGCAGAAGCTGGGACAACTAACAGGAGCTCATTCCGTTATGCAGCACTAGGGATTCAAACTGCCGAACTGCTGAAACTTTCTGATCGACAAACTCAGCATCTTAGGCACTGAGCCACCACATCCCTTTGTGAAGTATTAGTACCGCTTTATAAAGTTTTTTTTTCTCCAAACCTTTAATCATCTTAGTTGCTGTTTCTTTGCACTTTTTCCAAAGTCTCAACATCTTTTCTGTTTAATGTGGTGACCAAAATTGGATGCAGGATTTCAGGTGTGACCTTACTAAGGCTTTATAAAGCGTGAAGTATTCGTACCACTTTATAAAGCCTTAGTAAGGCCACACCTGGAATCCTGCATCCAGTTTTGGTCACCACATTAAACAGAAAAGGTGTTGTTATGGCTACATAGCATCTAACTCTGTCCAATCCTCTCCTCCCATTTTCCCACCATAGAAAAGGCATAGTAGAATAATAGAAAGTGTGGCAGGCTAAAGATCAAAAAGAAAAGATGGCTGCAGTCCTGACAACAACCGCAATGGAACTCAACATTTCCATTGCTGAGAGAGACATTCTGTGAAGTGAGTTTTGCCCCGTTTTGCAACCTTTCTTGCCACAGTGGTTAAATGAGTCATTAAATGAATCACAGCCGTTAAATGAACCACTGCAGTGGTTACAGGATACCCAAGTGTCATTTCTACAACAGGCAGTTCTCGACGTCCGACACAATTGAGCCCAAAATTTCTGTAGCTAGTTGGAACATTGGTTAAGTGATTTTTTTCTCCCTTTAACGAACTTTCTTGCCACTGTTGTTAAGTGAATCACTGATGTTGTTAAGTGAGTAACATGGTATTGTTATGTTAATCAGGCTTCCCCATGGACTTTGGTCACAAAAGGGGATCACATTATCCCGGGACTCTGCAATCGTCATAAATACGAGTCAGTTGCCAAGCCTCTGAATATCAAGAGTTGATCCCTCTTTCACTTTCGGCTTAAGCCAAAAACACCAGCCTGAAGATGGCAAGTGAGATCTCGCCGAAACGTTGCCAAGACAATCTCAATCTTACACGGAAAAAGACCCGAATACAACAAGACCAGCAGTGATTGGTTGTGTGGTTGTATCATGATTGGTAGATTAGTGCTGATTGGTGCTGGCTGTGTGTACATTATTGTTTCGAGTTGTAACAGCCTGGGGGGGGGGGTGAGCCTCGTTTGTTTACCAGGGCTGGTTTCCAGATGTTTGGTAGGCGGGAGGTATCGTCACGTTTATTCATGTTGTGGGGGTGTTTCTCTATTTCGATGGCTTCCATAATTATTCTCTTGTTGAAGTGTTCAGTTTTGGAGTTTAATTTGGTTCCTTCAAAATTAATTTCATGTCCTGTAGCTTTAAGGTGCTGGAAAAGGGAGGAAGTTTTTTCTTCTTTTCTTACTGCGTTCTTGTGTTCTGCGATGCCTGCATTTATTAGTTTGTCCTATGTATGTTGCAGGGCAGATTTTGCATGGTATTTCGTAGACTCCTTGGTTTTCTAGCTGGATTTTGTCTTTGTCACTGTACACTCTGCAGGTAGCTGGCCCACAACCATAGAGCGTGCGCCCAGAGCGGGTACTGCCGAAAGACTTGGGTTGGAAGCCGCGGAAAAAGCCAGGCTGGGATGGCGGCGGAGGTGCCCTGGCTCCATAATGAGAGCTGGGCCAGGGCATCCTGAGGCTGGGAGGCGGATGAGCGAGAGCGGAACAGCCGCTCGCACAACTCCAGCCGTACAGAGCACCATTCACTGGCATTTGGAGGGCGCCAAACCGCGGGAGCCAGGCGGCAGAGAACAGGTGCTCATGCGGCTTGGCGATACCCCTAGCTCAGTGAATGGCACTGTGCGCACACACACACACACACACACACACACACCAGTGGTGGGTTTCAAAAATTGTTCGAACCTACTCTGTGGGTGTGGCCTCCTTTGTGGGAGTGGCTTGCCGCCCATGTGACCGGATGGGAGTGGCTTGCCGCCCATGTGACCGGATATGAAGATGCCGACGACACTTGTCAGAACCACCTTAAATTACCTCACACACAGCACTGGCATGCATAAGAATAGGATGTAAACTTGTTTTTTAAAAGGCATCTTTGGTTTGCATTAAAACAACTTCAACACACGCAATGTTCTGATTGCACCACAAACGCAGTAGTCATCCTTACCTTTCACAGAGGCACCGAGTTTTATAAATATGAGCATGATAGTGTAGAATAATCATATCCAAGGACCAGTGGTGGGTTTCAAAAAATTTTGGAACCTGTTCTGTAGGTGTGGCCTGCTTTTCGGGTCCACTGGTGGAACCTCTTCTAACCGGTTCGGTAGATTTGACGAACCGGTTCTACCGAATAGGTGCGAACTGGTAGGAACCCACCTCTGACACACACACACATACCTACCTACCTACACACACACATACACATTTCTTTCTTTATTTCTTTATTTTCTTTATTTTCACTTAAAGAGTAGTATTTGGTGCACGCCATGGACAGAATCTAATTTTTATATAAGAATAAGCTTTTCCTATAGATGTTAGCAGCTTGGATATCATTACATTCTCTGCCTTTTGATGGATTCTGGGATTTATACAGACTTAGAGGTGGGGGGAAATAGGAACAGGCTGGCAAAATCCGAGCGAGTGGGCCTATCTGGGAGAAAAGAATGCAGGGCCTTTAATTTATGAGAGACAAAGAGATACAGTAGTTATTGTCAGGAGCAGAAATAATCCTTTTATAATTTATTCTGCTTCGGAGGTTGAGGATCTGCATAATTCTCAGCAGGCAGAGTAATGTTGGCTCTTGATAATACATTGCATATTGTGTACCTTCTGAAGGATACACAGAAGCACAGGCAGAAAGAGAGAGGGGAATGATGGAGAGGAACAGAGAGGGGGAGAGAAAGGGAGAAAGAGAGAGAGTTAGGGAAATGGAGGGGGGAGCGGGAAAGAGAAAGAGAGGGAGAATGAAAAAGAGATAGGGGAGAGAGAAAGAGGGAGGGAAAGGAAGAAAGACAAGGAAAGGGAGAGAGAGGCAAAGAGAAAGAAAGAAAGAAAGAAAGAAAGAAAGAAAGAAAGAAAGAAAGAAAGAAAGAAAGAAAGAAAGAAAGAAAGAAAAAGAAGGGGTGGGAGGGAGGGAGAGAGAAAGAAGGGGAAAGAGAAAGAGAGAGATTGAGAGAGAGGGAGGGAGGGAGAAAGAGAAGAGAAATGAGAAAGAGATAGTGGAGAGAGAAAGAGGGTGGGAGAGGCAAAAAGAAAGAGAGAGAGAGAGAATGAAAGAAAGAGAGAAAGGAAGGAAGGAAGGAAGAGAAAAAGAGTGTGGAGAGATTGAGAGAAAGGGAGGGAGAGAGGGAGGGAAAAAGAGAAGGTGAAGACAGAGAGAAAGAGAAATGGAAAGAGAGAAAGAGCGGGAGACAAATAGGGAGGGAGAAAGAAAGGGAGGGAGACGGAAAGAAAGAGAGAAAGAGGGAGAAAGTGTGGGACTTTTTCCCATTTTCATTTTTTCCCAAAGTAATTCTGAAAATTTGTTAGATTTTACGAGTAAATCCAGCTCTCTTGGCAATTGACGTGTTTATTCTTCCTGTGTAGAGCTCGAAAGATTTGATGTCTGCCAACATTTCTAATTTCGCCCATCAACTTTTGATGATGGCATTACCAGATTTATGCTGTGCCCCACCCAGACTTTGTGGGAAGTGTTTGTGGGGAGTGTGGCAGCATCAAAGTCAAAGAAATTAAGGAGACACGTTGCACATTTCATTCTCTGATCAGAGATCTTATCCTTCTCGCCACCTTTAATCTGAAAGATGCGTGCTAGAGAGTTCTTTCCTATTTTATTTTATATTTAAATTATATATTAACAATACTAGCTGGATACCCGTGCTTCACGACAAAACTATGTGATCAGGCAATGCAGGAGAAATCCGGTTCGCTGTTCACTGTGATTGAAACACATAAGAAAATATCGCTCCTGCCACCTTGAGTCCGGAAGCAGTTCCATAGGTGGAAGGCGTAGACATTTTGGTGAGGTACCGACGTTTAGTACTGTAAGGAGCCCCAGACCGCTCCTGAGTGAAGGCGTGGAACATCTGCCAGTTTGAACTGAGGTAACGGATCGTGAGGCAACTGGCAGTTGGAACCGAGTTCTTTTCAGCTGGGGAGGGGGAGTAGAACTCCTTAGCATCAGAGAGTGTTAATTACTATATAAGAAATACTAATGACCTAATGGTCAATTCAAAAAATCCTTTCTTAGCGAGCACCTAGAAGCCAAGAGGAACATATGTGCCAAATTTCAAGCTTGCAGGCTTTACGGTTCTGCAAATTTCATGATGAGTGTACTTGTCTGTCTGTCTATCTATCTAATATATATGTATATTCACAACTTCTGGAGGCAACTTTTGTTTCACTGATTAATTGTTCTCACTGTCAGGAAATTTCTCCTCAGTTCTAAGTTGCTTCTCTCCTTGATTAGTTTCCACCCATTGCTTCTTGTCCTACCCTCATGTGCCTTGGAGAATAGCCTGACTCCTTCTTCTGTGGCAACTCCTGAGATATTGGAAGACTGCTATCATGTCTCCCCTAGTCCTTCTTTCTATTAAGTGTGTGTGTGTGTGTGTGTGTGTGTGTGTTATACAGATAATCCTCGACTTACAATAGTTTACTTAGTGACGGTTCAAAGTTACCACAGCACTGAAAAACATGACTTATGACCAGTTCTCACACTTATGACCATTGTAGCATCTCCAGGATCATATGATCAAAATTTAGACACTTGTCAACTGGTTCATATTTATGACGGTCACAGTAACCCGGGGTCATGTGATTACCTTTTGTTGCTCTCTGACAAGCAAAGTCAATGGGGAAGCCAGATTCCCTTAACAAGCATTTGACTAATTTAACAACTACAGTGATTCACTTAACAACTCTGGCAATAAATGTCATAAAATGGGGCAAACTCACTTAACGAATGTCTCACTTAGCAACAGAAATATTGTGGTCATAAGTTGAGGTATTGCATTGTATTGTATTGTATCATATTATATCATATCACATCACATCACATCACATCACATCATATTATATTATATTATATTATATTATATTATCATATTATGGATCTCCTGCTTGGGTAAGGGGTTGGACCTACAAGGTCCCTTCCAACTTTGCTATTCTAAATTTGTAGACATCTTCTAAACTTGTAGACATGATATGATGATATAAGATATGTGATGTATTATGTGATATGTGATACGTGATACATGATGCATGGTACATGATACATGATTTATTTTGGAAAGTTGCATATGAAGGCACTTCCTTGTTCTTATTTATAAGTAGTCCTCAATTTACAACCATAATTATGGTAGTAAATTGTGGTGGTCATTAAGCAGTCAGCATGTGATTGTGCCCAATTTTTTTTTTTTTTTTTGCGGCAGCCATTAAGCTAACGCCATAGTCATTAAGCAAACCCATTTTCTCCAAAGGATGCTTTTTATCAAAATCTGGAAGGAAATCATCAAAAAGAAGAAAAAACCAACCCACCAGAAATTGCAGCCATGTGATCTAGAGCAGTGTTTCTCAACCTTAGCAACTTGAAGATGTCTGGACTTCAACTCCCAGAATTCCCCAGCCAGCGAATGCTGGCTGGGGAATTCTGGGAGTTGAAGTCCGGACATCTTCAAGTTGCCAAGGTTGAGAAACACTGATCTAGAGACAATGCACAGGGCCATAAATGTGAGCCAGTTGCCAAGCACCCAAAATGCAATCATGTCACTGGGGCAGCCTTTGGAACTCCAGAACCGGGTGTTAAGTAGGTCTGTCGTAACTTCAAACAGTCTTTAAGCAACCGGTCCTTAAACAAGGACTACCTATAGAGCTTCCTACTACTGTATCTCGTGAAGGAGCCATCGAGAGTCTCCAATGTAAATCAGTGCAGAAATCCTTCCCCAACAAGATTACAAGATGCAAAAAGCAAAACAAAAATAATAATAATTACCCCTTTTTTTCTGCATGACATCCTTTCAAATATTGGAAGATGTCTGCCTCTGATTGTATTCCCAAGGCTACCGACTTCTGCTTTTGGCTATCAACCTGCATAAGATTCTGGTTTCAAGCAGATGCACATCTCAATTGCCTTTCTTTAAGAGAAGACCAGAGGTGACAAGATAGCAGTCCTTCCAATATCTCAGGGGCTGCCCCAAAGAAGAGGGAGCCAAGCTATTCTCCAAAGCCCCCGAGGACAGGACAAGAAGAAGCAATGGGGGGAAACCAATCAAGGAGAGAAGAACCTAGAACTAAGGAGAAATTTCTTAATAGTGGGATCAATTAATCAGTGGAACAACTTGCCTCCAGAAGTTGTGAAAGTTCCAACACTGGGGAGTTTTTAAGAATAGCAATAGCAGTTAGACTTATATACCGCTTCATAGGGCTTTCAGCCCTCTCTAAGCGGTTTACAGAGTCAGCATATTGCCCCCAACAATCCAAGTCCTCATTTTACCCAAGATGGAAGGCTGAGTCAACCTTGAGCCGGTGAGATTTGAACAGCCGAACTGCAGAACTGCAGTCAGCTGAAATAGCCTGCAGTGCTGCACTCTAACCACTGCACCACCTCGGCTCAAGAGATTGAACAACCACATGTCTGAAATGATAGAGGGTTTCCTGCACTAAGCGGGGGGTTGGATCAGAAGAAGATCCTTTCCAGCTCTAATCCAATTGATTGCAGTTTTTGGAATCAAGCTACCTCAAATGGGCCAATTTACAGAATTTCATCCAAAATTAATGCAGGGTTCGCAGCCCCCATAGGATTAAAATTTAGGGTTGTGTAAAATGTGTCCAATGAATTCATTAGAAGACCTGTCATTTCAGGATTCTGTAATTTTTCCTTAATCCTATCCTTCTCACACAAAAAAAAATTCTGATCCCTTGGACCCAACGTAAATCAATATTAACCTTAGATACAGTTTCTGGGGCAAATCAGAGAAATTCTGATTTTATGATCTCTGAAGGTTCCTTCCAGTTCCCAGCTCACAACACTTGACTGGTTTTCACTGATTTCAATGAGCTAAGCAGGCTCACACCTGGTGAGAGCTTGGATGGGAGACCACTAAGAGATCCCAGAGCTACATTGCAGATTGGGAAATTTTTAAAAAACTGGCAACCGTTCACACCAAGAAAACTTTGCAAACATAAACTGTGTGTTGATTTTTCTGGACCTCATCTGAGCTTCTCATTGAGAATCTTTCACATTTTTTTGATTTAGAACAGGGGCCTCCAAACTTGACAACATTTAAGATGGATGGGCTTCAACTCCCAGAATTTTCCAGCCAACATCATCATCTTTTAATCCGCCCATAATAATTCCTGGGCAGTTGAATGGAGCTGAGTGTTTCCTGGCCGGATGCCTTACCTGTCACCAATGCGGAGTGTTTTTTTTCCATCAGATGTATTCTCAGTGTGCCCAGAGAGAGAAATATCGGCCTCTATCTAGGATTGAACTCCCAGCCTCCTGATTGCCAGGCGAGATCTCCACCTCTAGGCCACCGCACCAAATTCCCCAGGCAACATGAGGCTAGGGAATTCTGGGAGTTGAAGTCCATCAGCCTTCAAGTTGGCAAGTTTTGAGATCCTCGGTTTGGATGGAGAAAATTATTTCTCGTTTTCTCTGTGAATTTAGCTCCCAAGCCGATATATATCCGTTGTCAAGTGTTTTAACAGTGTGTTTGACTAATCAATGTTGAACCTCGTTTCCAAGTCTAATTGTGACACATCGAGAAGATCGCGAAAGACTCTCTTACCCGATTTTTTTTTCCTTTTTAGAATTTAGTTCTCAGATACATCCCATCCTCTCTTTTAATTGATTTTGAAGTTCACTGAAGAGGACTTTTGTTTTATTTCAAGGATTAATAAGTCCTGATCAATGCGTTTACATAATCTGTGAGTCAGTGTTTCTCAACCTTGGCAACTTGAAGATGTCCGGACTTCAACTCCCAGAATTCCCCAGCCAGCGAATGCTGGCTGGGGAATTCTGGGAGTTGAAGTCCGGACATCTTCAAGTTGCCAAGGTTGAGAAACACTGCTGTAAGTTATGGAAATTCATTTGACTGTTTCTCTAACCTTTCAGAGGTCAAAAGATGAAAACCATGTGGACAAGCTTTAAAATAATATACAAAAGCCCGCTCCCCTTTCGCGCCTCTTTTATGTCCTATGGGAGGGGCCATTCACCGTCCACCTGTGACTTTACTCCCAAGGCCACTCTGATTTCTGAGTTGTTCTTTTCTTCTGGCAGCTCTGCGCATGCGCACACTGGGAACAGGCTCCAGCTGTTCCTCTGCCCCACTGATGTCTGACTCCGAAGGCAGCTGATAACTGTCCGATGGCTCTGGCCCCCTCTCTGCCTCCGACACAGAGACCCCATCCGAGCCTTCCCCAGACTCCAGGACTGGCCCATGTTCCTCCCCAACCTCCTCACTGTCCGACTCTGTCGCCAGCATCGCTGGCCGCTGGTTGGCCACAACCATCGCTACCACGAGCAAGTGCCATTGATGGCGTTACCTAGTTTGGGAATGAAACACCTGCAAGAAAACAACCGAGCTCAGAGAGCACCAAGGACACCCCCCCCCTGCAGAAATCCCCTCCGTGCTCCCGAAAAATAAAGCTAGGGGGCAGAGGGAGAGGGGAGAAGGAAGGCCGCCGCACCCAGGGGTGGGTTTCAACCGGTTCGCGGTGGTCCCTGCGAACCGGTTGGTCGCTGAACCCGGAAGTAAGTAACTTTCGGGAATGACAAAGCCCCCCCCCACACCCGCGCGCGCTCGTGCGCCCGCGCCCGCTCCTTACCCGGTTTTGATGAATTCTGCGCTTCCACGCATGCGCAGGACGCATACAGCGCCTGCCCGATCTTCCAGGAGCAGCTGGAGCATCGCACAGACGCTAGTACGCATGCGTGCGCAAGGATGCCGCACGCATGCGCAAGGACGCCGCCGGCCTCGTTCCAACCAAACCGGTTGGAACGGGGCGAGAAACCCACCCCTGGCCGCACCCCACGCTCGTGATCGGAATCCGGCACCTTCACCCCAACCTCCCGGGACAGGGGGGTGTCCCCTTCCCCACTGAAAGGCTGGCTTCTTTTTTTTGCAAGGAATGCCAATGGTTCCATCAGCTGAAGATGACAAGGGATGCATGGGGGGGGGCGCGGAGGGGGTGTTTCGGGAGGCGAGCCACCGAGCAAAGGCAGCCCAGCCATTCAGTTACATGATCTAAATTCTAATCAAACATCATTTAAAGCATGTTTTATTTCTGCCTCTGGAGAGATAGTTCCTCCCGGAGCCCTCGCCATGGCAACCGGTGTCTCATTTCAGATGTGTCATGCCACATTATCATCCTAGCAACTCAAACAGCCCGGCTTGACAAGCCCTCGCTGCCCCTCGCGAGGCGGAATGTTCTGGGCTTATGCTGTTTATTTTGGGTGTCAGGAGGCCGGTGGCAGATTGAAAGGGAACTCTCAGGCGCACACACACCCCCCGGCTCGACTCGCGCCGCAAGACTCCTATCCCCCCCCCTGTCTTCCTCCCTCCCCTTTGGAAGAGAAGAGAGATAATTTGGGGAGCTCGGTGCCTGCACAGACATGCAGCAGGAAGGAGGGGGGGATGCTTCTGCCGAGCATGGGAGCTTTGCCCGGTTGCTCGCTTGGCTGGAGGGGCTCGGTGGGCCAGGGGAGACATAAAAGGGGCAGGGGGCTCCTCACAAAAAGCGGTGGGGGGGAGGAAGGAGGGGAGGAGGGGAGAGGGGAGGAAAAGGAAGAGGAGGGAGAGTAGAAGGAAGAGGAACAGAAAGGGGAGAGAAGGAGGAGGAGAGGAAGAATAGAAGAAGAGGAAGGAAAGAGGAGCAGAGGGAGTGAAGAAGAAGAGGGGAGGGGAGGAGAAAGGAGAAGCAAGGGGAGAAATATGGGGAGGGAGAGGGGAATTCGCTGGCTGGGGAATTCTGGGAGTTGAAGTCTGGACATCTTCAAGTTGCCAAGGTTGAGAAACACTGGTCTAGAGGGAAGGAACCAAGGTGTCAGGCTTCCAAATAGCATCCAAAATTAAATCAGAGTCCAAGGTCCTTCCAATGCACCCTAAAAAGTTGGCTTTTCCAGCAAGCCAGCCTGCCCTGAACAAAATAAAATAAAGGATTGATTATTGTTACTTGTAATCTATGTTTTAAATGTTATTGTTAATATTCATTGTGTTTGTTTTTGGATACTCTATCTAATTTTCTTTCTAACTTTTGCAATATGTGGTTTTTTTTTTAATGTTATACGCTGCCCTGAGTCCTTTGGGAGAAGGGCGGCATATAAATCCAATAAACAAACTAACAAAAAAACAAGGCAAAGTATTGCTCAAAGTTCCAATTTATTAAGAGAGCCATGTTGGTATACCTGAGAAAACCCGAATCTGAAAGTTTCCTGGTTTTCCCCACCCAGTTGAAAGTCCAAGATCCTGCCCCCCACACCAGTGGTGGGATTCAAATAATTTACCAACCAGTTCTCTGCCCTAATGACCAGTTGGGTAGGCGGAGCTCGGTGGTCATGTGGTCATGTGGGCATGGCCAAGTCAATGTCATTCAGGTCGATGGGCACTTCGCCTTAGTTGTTACAATGGTAATAAGGGTTAACCGGAGAGGCAGTTTCTGTAAGCAGGGCAATAAAGATTAGGCTAGAAACAACACCAGAATGTTTCCTTCCTGCCTTCCTTACAGGATTAGCCCTGTAAAGTGGGGAAAAAACAAAAGATTTCTTCCAACAACCGGTTGGAAAGTTAGAAAGTTACCAGCCGGTTCTCCAGAATAGGTGTGAACTGGCTGAATTCCACCACTGCCCCACACCCACAAGTGTGATGTACCCGTGGTTCGTCCATGAGGCCAATGTGGAGAAAAGACACGGACACGAGCTTTCTTGGGATGGAGCAATCCAGATTGGGGGTCTGGGAGCCCCTTTTATTGAGATAGGACAAAGGCAGGAGGGGCAATCAGCATGTGATTTAAGACAGTGCCTGCAAACTACAATTGCTAATCTACTGCTGAGGGAAGTTCTGTCTATATATGGTCAAATCCTGGGCGTCATTGGTAAGGCACATCTAGAGTGAACTATCAGGATGTTATGTTACGAACTATCAGGATGTTATGTTCTTTAGGAGTTTGTTTTTTCCTATGTGGTTCAGCATGTCTGCGCATGCCCTGTTATGCACTGGGCCATGGGTGACCCACACCTACACAAGGAGTTATATGACAACACACAAGTCCATCACATGGTCCAATCTCCCACTGCCATGCTGGCAGTCCCACCCATCCAGTTCCGGTCAGGTGCAGAGATAAAGGATGACCTTGGCTTTCTAGAAAGAATGTTGTTATGGCTACACAGCATCTAACTCTGTACAATCCCCACCTCCCATTTTCCCACCATAGAAAAAGGCATAGTAGAAGAATAGAAAGTGTGGCAGGCCAAAGATCCGAAAGAAAAGATGGCTGCAGGCCTGACCCAAGGCAGAAAAGAAAGGACCACATCTCACATGATATCACTGGCATGCATCCACCGCAATGGGGCAATTCGCTATAGCCAACTCACCACGGCCAATGGGGACAATTCAACAATTCAGTTTAATTCTGTAAGATCATTTTTTATAAACAGTTTAATACTTGTCCTTTCCCATTGCATCTGGTCCCTCCTTGGGCCTCCTTTCTTTAATGATTATATCCCACTATTTCTTCAATATTAGTGCGTGGCTCTTGGCCCATGGTACTTTGGCCACAGTGGCTTGGCCGCGGCAAGTTGGCTGCGATGAGTTGGCCATTGCGAGTTGTGGTAGACCCTGCATACACACCAGTGGTCGGTTTCAAAAAATTTTAGAACCTCTTCTATAAGTGTGGCCTGCTTTGTGGAGTGGCTTCCCAGCCATGTGACTGGGTGGGAGTGGCTTCCCAGCCATGTGACTGGGTGGGAGTGGCTTGCCGGCCATGTGACTGGGTGGGCATGGCCAACTTGTAAAATGTGGTGAAACTCACTTAACAACACTCTTGCTTAGCAACCAAAATGTTGGCTCAGAAACTCTGGCATTTGAAGCACGCAAGTCTTAAAGCTGTCAAGTTACAAGACCCTTGCACCCCTAACCCTTTAGAAGAAAAAAACCCCAGGGGTGTTCAAACTTGACATCTTTAAGATTTGTGGACTTCAACTCCCAGAATTCCTCTTCCAGTCATGTTGGCTCAGGAACTCTGGCATTGAAGTGTGCAAGTCTTAAAGTTGTCAAGTTACAAGACCCTCACACCCCTAACCCTTTAGGAAAAAAACCAAACTTGAAGGCTTTAAGACTTGTGGACTTCAACTCCCAGAATTCCTCCTCTCGCTCTTCATCTTGATGATGTGCGGAGGGGCGGGGGGAGGGAGCTGGAACCGGTTCTAAATGGCACTGTAGATTTGTGGAATCTCTTCTGTAGAAGAGGTTAGAACTGGCAGGAACCCACCCCTGATACACACCCAGGGAAGCTCAGGACGGAATTGGGCCCATTGAACAAGGACAATCAGTGGTATATTTAAGCTTTTATCCCAAATATACTTCATTTGGTTATTGAATTAATCTCTTGCCTGGGTTCCTTCAACTACAACTAATCAAACAGGCTGGATCTGCAATAAAGTATGAGCCCACATAGCACAATCATAAACCACAGTTAACTGTTTGATTAACATGCTAATCAAGCATCTTCTAGTGTGCTAAATCGCCTAATGGGAATATGGGGGAATTGCCTACCCTCGTGACACATGCATTTATTTATTTTTCATTTGTATCCCACCTTTTATCATTTTCAGAAATAACTCAAGATGCCAAATATATGGAATACTCCTTCGTCCTCCTATTTTCCCCACAACAACCCTGTGAGGTGAGTTGGGTTGAGAGAGAGTGACTGGCCCCCAAGTCACCCAGATGGCTTTTGTGCCTAAGGTGGGACTAGAACTCACCGTCTCCTGGCGATTGGCCCAAAGTCAACCAATCAGCTTTCCTGCCTAAGGCGAGACTAGAACTCACCATCTCCTGGTGATTGGCCCAAAGTCAACCAATCAGCTTTCCTGCCTAAGGCGGGACTAGAACTCACCGTCTCCTGGTGATTGGCCCAAAGTCACCAGTCAGCTTTCCTGCCTAAGGTGGGACTAGAACTCACAGTCTCCTAGTGATTGGCCCAAATTCACCAGTCAGCTTTCATGCCTAAGGCAGAGCTAGAACTCACCATCTCCTGGTGATTGGCCCAAAGTCACCAGTCAGCTTTCCTGCCTAAGGTGGGACTAGAACTCACCGTCTCCTGGTGATTGGCCCAAAGTCACCAGTCAGCTTTCCTGCCTAAGGTGGGACTAGAACTCACAGTCTCCTAGTGATTGGCCCAAAGTCGCCCAACTGGCTTTCATGCCTAAGGCAGGACTAGAACTCACCCTCTCCTAGTGATTCGCCCAAAGTCACCAGTCAGCTTTCCTGCCTAATGCAGGACTAGAACTCACCCTCTCCTAGTGATTCGCCCAAAGTCACCAGTCAGCTTTCCTGCCTAAGGTGGGACTAGAACTCACCGTCTCCTGATGATTGGCCCAAAGTCACCAGTCAGCTTTCATGCCTAAGGCAGGACTAGAACTCACCGTCTCCTGGTGATTGGCCCAAAGTCACCTGTCAGCTTTCCTGCCTAAGGCGGGACTAGAACTCACAGTTTCCTGGTGATTGGCCCAAAGTCGCCCAACTGGCCTAAGGTGGGACTAGAACTCTCCGTCTCCCGCTTTCCAGCCTGTGGACTTAACCATTAAACCAAATGGCCCAAATTAGAGCCAGGATACACAACCATTTTGGTTTCATTCCTCAGTTCTGGCAGCTGTCCTTGACCCTCAGCCTCTGGGTCCCTGTGAAGAGTTGCTTAGACTGCCATGCTTCCAATCTCCTCTTGTCATTATCCTCAGAGGAACAAGATGATTCTTCGCTTTCGAGAGCCGGTGTCCAGCTCCTCCTGCAGGCTGGACTTGAAACCTTGAAAAGGCAGGCTGGAATCCCAAGAGGTTACTGTAGGAAAGAGGAAAAAATTCACTTCCCTGCTATTCCAGCAACTGCCGGGTTTTTAATTCATATTTTAGTGCCTCGTTTTTTTTGTCCAAAGAATGCAACAGGCAACATCATTTTTCTGTTTATGGTTAGAAGTCCTCGTGATATACAGTATGTGGGGTTTATTTCCTTCCTTCCTTTCCTTCCTTCCTTCTTTTCTTCCTTTCCTTCCTTCCTTCTTTCCTCCCTTCCTCCCTTCCTATCTCCCTTTCTTCCTATCTTCCCTTCCCTCCCTTCCCTAACACTTTCCCCATCTCCTTCTTTCTTTCCTTCCTTCCTTCCATCTTTCCTTCATCTTCACTTCCCACACTTCCCTAATCCCTTCTTTCCTCTCTTTCTCCCTCCCTTCCTTCTTTCCTTCCTTTATTCCTCATCCCTGCCTCTCTCCCTTTTTTCCTCTCTTCCCTTCCTTCCCTTCCCTAACCCTTTCCCCTTCTCCTTTTCTTCCTTCCTCTCTCCCTTCCTTCCTTCCTCACCCCTCCCTCCCTTTCTTCCTCTCTTCCCTTCCCTTCCCCCTTACCTAATTCTTCCCTTCTCCTACTTTCCTTTCTTCCCTCCCTCCCTTTTCTCCTTCATTATTTGAATCTTTCTTGATGTGACACCAGATGACATCAGACTGTTTCCTTCTAGCCATGTAAGAATTAAATCTCACAATTGGTGCAGAAGAGAGAAGAGAAGAAAAGAGAACAGAAGAGAAGAGAAAATATGGAATGGAATGGAATGGAATAGAATGGAATGGAATGGAATAGAATAGAATAGAATAGAATAGAATAGAATAGAATAGAATAGAATAGAATAGAATAGAAAACATGGAATGGAATAGAAAACATGGAAGGGAAGGGAGGGGAGGAGAAGAGAAGAGAATACAGTACATATGTATATACATATACATACACATACACATACATATACATATACATCATACACACACACACACACACAGAAGAATTTAGGTCACGTGGGTGTTAAAAGCTGGCATGACTATAGATTAGAATAGATAAATAGGTAGGTAGGTAGGTAGGTAGGTAGGTAGGTAGGTAGGTAGGTAGGTAGGTAGGTAGGTAGATAGATAGATAGATAGATAGATAGATAGATGATTGATAGATTGATAGATAGATAGATAGATAGATAGATAGATAGACAGACAGACAGACAGACAGACAGACAGACAGACAGATAGATAGATAGATAGATAGATAGATAGATAGATAGAAATATATAGTCATGCCAGCTTTTAACACTCTCGTGACCTAAATTCTTCCTCATGTAAATTAAGCAATATTAGCTTGCAACCCCGCAGGAGCAGGAAATGTAGGACACCAGCCAGAAAAATCACACC
Source organism: Thamnophis sirtalis (assembly GCF_051295495.1). Lineage (NCBI taxonomy): Eukaryota > Metazoa > Chordata > Lepidosauria > Squamata > Natricidae > Thamnophis > Thamnophis sirtalis. The sequence continues at coordinate 3,745,311 of NW_028261386.1, read as the reverse complement.
AAGGACATACGATCAACACAGAGATCGTGTCAGGGAACGCACACCATCATTTGAACGTCTTTTAAATAATATCAGGCCGAAATATGGCTTTGCAATTTCTTGTTCTCTCCCCCACCTCGAGAAAAGCACTTCGGTTCTTTTAACTCAGTCTCAGAACACTTAACAATTTCTTCCTAATTTCTCTTGCATCCCAAAGCAGACACAGGCTGCCTTTGACACCCCCACCCCCACCACCATTCCTTGAGCAACTGTTTAAAACGGCAATGGAACTGAAAAGAGGGACTTACGATGTGTCCTCGCATTTATGACCATTGCAGCATCCCCAAGGTCATCATCCGATCAAAATTTGGGCACTTGGTAACTGGCATGTGTTTACTACGGTTGCATCACACACACACACACACACACACACACACACACACACACACACACACACAAAGACCGCTGGGAAGGTCGAAACCGGTGAACACATGACCAGGGGAGGGGGAAGAGAGGTGAGGAGAGGAAATAGAAGAAGAAAGGAAAGAATGAAAGAAAAAGGAAGGAGGAAGGAAGGAAGGAGGAAGAGAGGAAAGGAGAGGAGGGGACATAGAAGAATGAAGGAAAGAATAAAAGGAAAAGGAAAAGAGGAGAGGAAGGAAGGAAAGAATGAAAGAAGAAGGAAGGAAGGGAAGAGAGGAGAGGAAATAGAAGGAAGGAAAGAAGGAAAGAAAAAGGAGGGAAGGAGGGAAGGAAGGGGAGGAAAAGAAAGGAATAGAGGGCAGAAGGAAAGAAGGGGAAAATAGAAAGAAGGTAGAGGAGAGAAGGAAGGAGGATGGGTGGGTTATGGTTGGATTGGGTTGGGTTGGGTTGAGAAGGGAAGGAAAGAGAAGTAGAACAGCACCACATTAGTAGAAAACATGAGATATGGTCCTTGACATTTTCCGTGCCGGCTAGTGACACAGCTTGGATGGAAGTCCTGGCGATTTTGGGGCTGCTGGCACCCAGTCAGAGCTGATAGAAACCAGAATTGAATTCCCCTGGAGAACCTTGATTAACAGGCTGGCTTATTTCCTTTAATGAGGTATGGAGCAGCCTCTAGTGGCGGAGGACAGAAAAACTGGGTATCCTGCTTTCAACCACATTTTTGAGACTGATCGTTTTTGAAGATGGCAAACTACCTTTTCAGAAATGTGCTTTTCGGCTGAACAGAACCTTTGAATTGACATCCTCCCCCCCCCCCTTGGATAAGGGAAAATCCCCTGCATAGTTGCTGAAGTGTAAGCCCCATTGGATACAGTGGGGTTTTGTTATTAGTTGTGAAGTCGTGTCCGACCCATCAGAACTCCATGGACAACGTTTCTCCAGGCCTTCCTCTGCTCTACCATCCTCTGGAGTCCATTTAAGACTCCATCCAGCCACCTCTTTCTCTGCCGTCCCCTTCTTCTTTTGCCCTCCATCTTCCCCAGGATGAGGCTCTTCTCCAGGTAGTCCTTCTTCCTTCTCATTAGGTGGCCAAAGTCTTTGAGTTTCTCCTTCAGTTTCTTTCTTCTTTATGGTGAGAAGTCCTCATGATATATGTGGGATTTATTTCCTTCCTTCCTTTCCTTCCTTCCTTTCCTTCCTTCCTTTCCTTCCTTCCTTTCCTTCCTTCCTTCCTTTCCTTCCTTCCTTTCCTTCCTTCCTTTCCTTCCTTCCTTTCCTTCCTCCCTTCCTTCCTTCCTTCTTTCCTCCCTTCCTATCTTCCTATCTCCCTTTCTTCCTATCTTCCCTTCCCTCCCTTCCCTAACACTTTCCCTTTCTCCTTCTTTCCTTCCTTCCTCCCTTCCTTCCTTCCTTCCATCTTTCCTTCATCTTCACTTCCCACACTTCCCTAACCCCTTCTTTCCTTCCTTCCTTCTTTCCTCTCTTCCTCCCTCTCTTCCTTCTTTCTTTCCTTTATTCCTCATCCCTGCCTCTCTCCCTTTTTTCCTCTCTTCCCTTCCTTCCTTTCCCTAACCTTTTCCCCTTCTCCTTTTCTTCCTTCCTCTCTCCCTCCATCTTCCCCAGGATGAGGCTCTTCTCCAGGGAGTCCTTCCTCCTCATTTGGTGGCCAAAGCCTTTGAGTTTCCTCTTCAGAATCCGGCCTTCTAAAGAGCAGTCAGGGTGGATCTCCTCTAGGACTGACTGGTTGGATGGCCTCACAGTCCAAGGGACTCAATGCAGGAGTCTTCTCCAGCACCAGAGTTCAAAGGCCTCCATTCTTTGGCGCTCAGCCTTTCTTATGATTCAACCTTCACAGCCATCCATTGCAACTGGGAAAACCAGAGCCTTGACTAGACACACTTTTGTTGGCAGAGTGAGGTCTCTGCTTTTTAGTATGCTGTCTAGCTTTGCCATCGCTTTCCTCCCCAGGAGCAAGCGTCTTTCAATTTCTTGGCTGCAGTCCCCATCTGCAATGATCTTGAAGCCCAGGAAAATAAAATTGGTCACTACCTGCATTTCTTCCCCATCTATTTGCCAGGGATTGAGAGGGCCGTATGCAATGATCTTCCTTTCCTTAATGTTGAGTTTCAAGCCAACTTTTGCACTCTCCTCCTTCACCCGCGTCAAGAGGCTCTTTAGTTCCTCTTCACTTTCTGCCATTAGAGTGGTACCCTCTGCATATCTGAGGTTGTTCTCATAGGCTTGCAAGACTCAAGCCCACCTTTGGAAAAAAAATCATAAACACCCTCTTCTTTTCAAGAGATACATTATGTATTAAGCATAGACAAGATGAAGGTTTAAATTTGCATTTTAAATCAGGGGTTATATCCCTGGGTATTTATTTATACAATGCAATAGCAGAGTTGGAAGGGACCTTGGAGGTCTTCTAGTCCAACTTGTGCTTTGCACCCTTTTCAAAAGCAAGCAAACCTATCAGAACTTGGGTTAGAGGAAGCTGGGCTCATCACAGGAGGGAAGAAAAGGAAGAATTTTGCAAAAAAAAAAAGCGGGGGGAATTAAAAGAGAAAAGTCAGCAGAGATCAGGAGAGAGAAAGAGGGGCCAGGAAGAAAATACAGCAGGCGGAAGAGATGGAAAGAGATAGTAAGGAAAGGAAAGAGTAAGGAAAGGGTATGGAGCGTGACCCATGAAAACCGCGGTCGACAAAAGCGCGCTCGACGAAAGCGCGTACCTGACATCAGCAGCGCAACGAAAAAAATTTAAAAATAAATTACATTAAAATTAAAATTAAATTAAAGCAAGCCGATGCACATAAAGGTAAGGGTTAGGGTTAGGTTAAGGGTTAGCGTTAGGTTTAGGGTTAGGTTAAGGGTTAGGTTTAGGGTTAGGTTTAGGGTTAGGTTTGGGGGGGTTAGGGTAAGGTTTTCGCTTTAATTTTAAATTTACCGCTCATGGTGCAATGTTTTCGTCGCGCTGTGATGACGTCACGTACACACTTTCGTCGAGCGCGCTTTTGTCTACCGCGGTTTTGTGGTGGAACCGGTATGGAGAACCTTGGATGACGAGTGAAATGTCTTCAAGGAAAAGCCAAGATAGTCCAGTTGCCTCTTGAAAAAGCAACATTGGGATGCCAGCTGCCAAGCATCCAAGTGTGATCCCACAACCACAGTGTCAGGTGCTCCTTCGTTTAATAATCAAGAAAGAAACCACTCAACTCCATGCTTTAGAATTAAGTGTACTTTTACTAATTACAAACGATGAGTAGCAAAGCAAAGCTGAGTCTGAGTAAAAAGGCGCGAAAGCGATAGATATCATGTATAATTCAATCCCCTCCCCTTGGCACCCCATTTCATAGTCCAATAATAACTCACCCAACCGTCAGGTGGGAGATAGCAATAGCAATAGCAGTTAGACTTATATACCGCTTCATAGGGCTTTCAGCCCTCTCTAAGCGGTTTACAGAGTCAGCATGTTGCCCCCAACAACAATCCGGGGTCCTCATTTTACCCACCTCGGAAGGATGGAAGGCTGAGCCAACCTTGAGCCGGCGAGATTTGAACCGCCGAACTGCAGATAACAGTCAGCTGAAGTAGCCTGCAGTACTGCACCCTAACCACTGCGCCACCTCGGCTCTTCTAGAAAGAAAGACTACAATATCCACAAAATGAGAATTTAAACTTCCCCCTCCATATCTTCATATCTCAGCGGCCTCTGGATTCCGGAGGGAAGATGGAGAGACGGATCCTTAACACTCACTGGTTCTAAAACTTCTGCGGATAGCCCATTCGGGTCAGGGTGGAATGCTGGACAGTTAGCCTTGGCGGGAAACTCCCTTCTTCCACATGCGCAGATAGATGGTCAGGACAGCTCCTAATAACAATCCTCCAGTACATAATGATTCCCCTCCCAAATACCATGCCCCCCCACTCCCCGTTTCAATGGCAGCCGAAAAGCAGCAGCGAAGCAGAGGCTGACACACAGGCCGTAAGTGTGAAAAGTGGTCATAAGTCATAATCGCTTTTTTCACTGCCGCTGTAATTTCAGATGGTCATTAAATGAATGTTGAAAGTCAAGGCCTAACCTGCGTGCATTAAATGACAAAAGTCATTGGTATTCTTCTTTGCAATGGAGAGAAAGAGAGAGCGACAGAAAGAGAGAGAGACAGAGAGAGACAGAGAGACAGGGAGAGAGACTGAAAGAGAGAGAGACGGAGAGAGACAGCAACAGAAAGAAAGAGAGAGAGCGAAAGAGAGAGAGAGCGACAGAGAGAGAGAGAGAGAGACGGAGAGAGACAGCGACAGAAAGAAAGAGAGAGAGCGAAAGAGAGAAAGACAATGACAGAAAGAGAGGGAGAGCAAAAGAGAGAGAGCAACAGAAAGAGAGAGACAGAGAGATGGAGAGAGACAGCGACAGAGAGAGCAAAAGAGAAAGAGACAACGATAGAAAGAGAGAGACAGCAACAGAAAGAGAGAGACGGAGAGACGGAGAGAGACAGCGACAGAAAGAGAGAGAGCGAAAGAGAGACAGCAACAGAAAGAGAGAGACAGAAAGACGAAGAGAGACAGCGACAGAAAGAGAGAAATAGAGAGGGAGCGCAAAAGAGATAGAGTGCGACAGAGAGACAGACAGAGACAGAGAGAGGGGGGAGAGTGAAAGAGAGAGAGTGACAGAGAGAGAGAGAGAGCAACAGAAAGAGAGAGAGAGACGGAGAGAGATAACAACAGAAAGAGAGAGAAAGAGAAAGAGACAAGGAGAGAGTGTGACAGAGAGAGAGACAGCAATAGAGAGAGACAGAGAGAGACAGAGAGACAGAAAGAGAGAGACAGAGACACAGAGAGAGAGAGAGAGACAGCAACAGAAAGAGAGATGGAGAGAGACAGCGACAGAAAGAGAGAGCGTGAAAGAGAGAGAGTGCGACAGAGAGAAAGAGAGACAAAGAAAGAGATAGGGAGAAAGAGAAACAGAGACAAAGAGACAAAGAGACAACGACAGAAAGAGAGAGAGAGAGACAGAGAGAGAGAGACAGTAACAGAGAGAGAGAGAGAGAATGACAGTGAGAGTCAGCGACAGAAAAAGAGAGGGAGGGAGAGAGAGAGAGACAGAGAGAGACAGACAGCCACAGCAACAGAAAGAGAGAGACAGAGAGAGAAAGACAATGACAGAGTGAGAGACAGCGACAGAAAGAGAGACAGAGAAAGGGACGGACAGAGAGAGACAGAGTGAAAGAGCAAGAGAGAGGGGGAGGGAGGGAGAGGGAGAGAAAAAAACTGCCTTCATGCTCCAACACTGGAGATTTTAAAGAAGAAATTGGACAACCATTTGTCTGAAACGGTATAGGGTTTCCTGCCTGAGCAGGGGGTGGGACTAGAAGACCTCCAAGGTCCCTTCCAACTCTGTTATTCTGTTAAAACACAAAGACAGTTTCCTGTATTATAATAAATTCTTCAAAAGCCAATGCCACGACACCTTTACTCCGCAGAGGCCAGGATAAAAGGCTCCATCACCGCAGAATTCAAGTGTCAAAGCCAATTTTGGGAGGCCTGACTTTGAAACCCACTCAGGCATGTTCATGCAAAATCCTTGGGCCGGCCTCCCAACCTAATGTGCCTCCTTGTGTCGCCGTAATGATAAAACATCGGGAGGCGATTAAACCGGCAGCCCTGCGGATTTGGGATCAAGGGAAAAAGAGGCTGCTTGGAATTAGGATTTGCCCACCTTACATTTCAACGTTGTTATTAATCACTTGGACAAGGATTTGAAGGAAATGCCTGTCAGATTTGCAGAGGGTAGAATAAGAGAATTGGAAGGGACCTTGGAGGTCTTCTAGTTGTCAGGATTCCAAATAACATCCAAAGGTAAATCAGAGTCCAAGGCAAAATATTGCTCTCAAAGTTCCAATTTATTAAGAGAGCCATGTTGGCACACCTGGGAAAACCCGAATCTGAAAGCTTCCCGGTTTCCCCCACCCAGTTGGAAGTTCAAGATCTTGCCCCCATACCCACAAGTCCATCACATGGTCCAATCTTCCACTGCCATGCTGGCAGCTTCCACCCATCCAGTTCCGGTCAGGTGCAGAGGTGCAAAGACAAAGGATGACCTTGGTTTTCTAGAAAGAATGTTGTTATGGCTACATAGCATCTAACTCTGTACAATCCAGTGGTGGGTTTCAAAAATTTTTGGAGCCTACTCTGTGGGTGTGGCCTCCTTTGTGGGAGTGGCTTGCCAGCCATGTGACCTGGTGGGAGTCGCTTGCCAGCCATGTGTTTTCTTTCTTTCTTTCTTTCTTTCTTTCTTTCTTTCTTTCTTTCTTTCTTTCTCTCTCTCTCTCTCTCTCTCTCTCCTTCCTTTTGTCTCTTTGTTCCTTTTTTCTTTTTCTCTTTCATCTCACTCTTTTTCTTTCTTTCTTTTTTCTTTTTTTATTTATTTATTTCTTCCTTTCTTTCTCTCTCTTTCTCTCTCTTTCTCTCTCTCTGTGTCAGTCTGTCTGTCTCTCTCTGTGGAAGGCGGGCAGTGGTGGGTTTCAAAAATTTTTGGAACCTCTTCTGTAGGTGTGGCCTGCTTTCCGGGCCCACTGGTAGAACCTCTTCTAACCGGTTCGGTAGATTTGACGAACCGGTTCTACCGAATAGGTGTGAACTGGTAGGAACCCACCTCTGGTACAATCCGCCCCTCCCATTTTCCCACCATAGAAAAATGCATAGTAGAATAATAGAAAGTGTGGCAGGCCAAAGACCCAAAAGAAAAGATGGCTGCAGGCCCGACACAAGTCAGAAAAGAAAGGACCACGTCTCACATTTCAAAGCAGAAGAGGACAGGAGGCAGTTCAAGTCCATCACATGGCCCAATCATCTTCTGCCATGCTGGCAGTTCCACCCATCCACTTCCAATCAGGTGCAGAGGTGCAGAGACAAAGGATGACCTTGGTTTTCTAGAAAGAATTTTGTTTTGGCTACAAAGCATCTAACTCCGTACAATCCCCCCTCCCATTTTCCCACCATAGAAAAGGCAGAGTAGAATAATAGAAAGTGTGGCAGGCCAAAGATCCAAAAGAGAAGATGGCTGCAGGCCTGACAATCACGGGGTGTCATGCGCATATTACGTTATGGGCACGCATACGCATGCTATCATGCTCGCACACATGCTTTCGGCACGCAAGGAGAAAAGGGTTAGCCATCACTGGTATAGGGTCTCCTGCTCGAGCAGGACATGGACTAGAAGATCTCCAAGGCCCCTTCCATCTCTGTTATTCTGTTAAAAGTTTCTCCTTATTTCCAGGTTGAATCTCTCCTTGATTAGTTTCCACCCATTGCTTCTTGTTCTGCCTTCAGGTGCCTTGGAGAATAGCTTGACTCCCTCTTCTTTGTGGCAACCCCTGAGATATTGGAAGACTGCTATCATGTCTCCCCTTCTTTTCATTAAACTAGACACACCCAGTTCCTGCAACCGTTCTTCATATGTTTTAGCCTCGTCCCCTAATCCTCTTTGTTGCTCTTCTCTGCACTCTTTCTAGAGTCTCCACATCTTTTTTGAGGTGAGTCACTGAGCCGAGGTGGCACAGTGGTTAAATGCAGCACTGCAGGCTGACTGCTAGATCAGCAGCTCAGCGGTTCAAATCTCACCGGCCCAGGGTTGACTCAGCCTTCCATCCTTCCGAGGTGGGTAAAATGAGGACCCGGATTGTTGTTGGGGGCAATATGCTGACTCTGTAAACCGCTTAGAGAGGGCTGAAAGCCCTATGAAGCGGTACATAAGCCTAACTGCTATTGCTATTGCTACAACGTGGTGACCAAAACTGAATGCCATATTCCAAGTGTGGCTTCACCAAGGCCTTATAAAGTGGTATTAACACTTAACGTGATCTTGATTCTATCCCTCTGTTTATGCAGCCTAGAACTGTGTTGGCTTTTTTCTCTCCTTGATTTAGTTTCCACCCGTTGCTTCTTGTTCTACCCTCAGGTGCTTTGGAGAATAGCTTGACTCCCTCTTCTTTGTGGCAACCCCTGAGATATTGGAACTGCTATCATGTCTCCCCTAGTCCTTCTTTCTATTAAACTAGACATACCCAGTTCCTGCAACTGTTCTTTGTATCTTTTAGCCTCCTCTTTGTCGCTCTTCTCTGCACTCTTTCTAGAGTCTCCGCATTTTTCTACATCGTGGCGACCAAAACTGGATGCCATATTCCAAGTGTGGCCTTACTAGGGCTTTATAGCGTGGTGTTAGTACCTCCCTTGATCTTGATTGTATCCCTCTGTTAATGCAGCTTAGCATTGGATTGGCTTTTTTGGCTGCCGCCACACACTTCTAACTGATATTTAATTGGTTGGATTACATGACCCTGGGACACTGCAACCGTCTTCAGTTCATGCCAGTTGCCAAGCCTCCAACTTTTCATCCCATGACCATGGGGATACCGCAATATATCTTTCTGGTCATGGAAAATACAGGCACAGGTTGTCCTCCACTTACAACAGTTGGTTTAATGTCCGTTGAAAGTTACAACAGCATTGAAAAAAGGGACATTGCCATTTTTAATACTTGCAACCATTGCAGCATCCCATTGGTCATGCGCCTAAGGCGGGACTAGAACTCACTGTGTCATGGTGATTGCCCCAAAGTCATCCAACTGTCTTTCATGCCTAAGGCGGGACTAGAACTCAGAAGTCTCCTGTGATTGGCCCAAGGTACCCAGCTGGCTTTCATACCTAAGGTGGGACTAGAACTCAAAGTCTCCTGTGATTGGCCCCAAATCATCCAACTGTCTTTCATGCCTAAGGCAGGACTAGAACTCAGCGTCTCCTGGTGATTGGCCCAAAGTCACCCAGCTGACTTTCATACCTAAGGCAGGACTCGAACTTGCAATCTCATTTACATAACAATGGCGGAATGCTCCTTTGCCATTCCCCGGCCCCCTCCAGCAGACCCTTCTGTGTATCTCATCCCCAACTTAGAGAAAATTGAGGCCCAACCTTCAAAGCTGGGAAAGTTTACTCAGAAAACAAAGCAAAGCGAAACTTAGAATTAAAAAATAGCAAGGCCTGTTTGCGTGTCTGTGTGGCTGAGGGACGGTGTGTGGGGGGGGGGTATTTTCCCAGAGGCAGAACTGGCCTGCCGCTGAATGAAAATGGCAGCCCCTTCTGTCCACTGGGAACTCAGGAGAAACAGCGATGGCCTTGAGCGAGAAAAGGTGAATTTAATAGAGGGCAAATCTCAACTCTGGAAGGCAAACAGCCTGCTTGGTCGGGCAAGGTTAAAAATGCTTCTGGCTGGCCTAGGTTGTAGAAGGAAGGGGGGGGGGACTGGTGAAATTTTACAGCCAGTTCCCCCTGAAAGCTTCACTTCAACTGTTTCCCCCCCCCCCAGAGCTGCAGCTCAGGCCCCTTTCGAAATGTGGAGATTGATGGAGTCTTCAGCCCTGCCAGCTGCAAATAAACCACAGTTGTGGCCTGACAGCGGAGCTGGCAGCAGATTCGGACAGTGAGGAGGTTGGGGAGGAACCTAGGCCAGTCCTGGAGTCTGGGGAAGGCTCGGACGAGGGCTCTGCATCGGAGGCAGAGAGGGAGTGAGGGCTGTCTGCCAGTTATCAGCTGCCTTCAGAGTCGGACATCAGTGTTGCAGAAGAACAGCTGGAGCCTGGTCCCAGTGTGCGCATGCGCAGAGTTGCCAGACGAAGGGAACAGCTAAAGAACAGGGGTCGACTTGGGAGTAAAGCAGAGGTGGGTTGCTCCTGGTTCGAACTGGTTCGGGAGAACAGGTAGTGGTAATTGGTGTGGGTCGCCGAACCGGTAGTGATGGCTGGCTGGCCATGCCCTGAATCAGTACACTTGGACGCTCGCCCTGCCTCGTCTTCGCCGTGTGCCTCCTCCTGCCTACACACAGGTAAGCAACATTTGCGCTAGCCTAGCCCCCCCTTCTCCTGAAGCCACCGCCGTTGCAGCCCGGAAAGCATCAAATGCTGGAGAGGGTGGCGGGAGGAGAGAGCAGTTGCAGCAGGAAGAGAGCATGGTGGGAAAAGAGGGCAGCAGAAGGAAAGGGCAGTGGGAGTGGGGAGGGCAAAGCTAGTGCACTCCCAGCCATGCCGTGTGGTACCTCTGTCCACCGGCTCAGGGCAGCAGGCTCAGATGCAGCCAGACGAGCCAAAGAAGTGCGGGGAGCCTCCCGTGTGTTCTCCTGCACCTCCACCCCGGCCAGCATGGATGACGTTGCCTAGCTGGATAATGAAATGTCTGTAGCGGATGAAGAGAGCTGACGTCGCGATGGCACGACGTGAGATCTTGGTGCGCCATATCGCAGTCGCTATTTCTGCAGCTGGACGGTCCATTTGGACCTAAACCATCCTGTAGAGACGGTGATTGAGAAGGGCACCTTCTGCTGATCTCAGGGACACTGCAAAGTCCCTGAAAGATCCAGGAATAGCCTTTTTTTCAGCGACAGAAATGCAGCTAATGAAGCTGCTGAAGTTGGGACAGTTCCAGAACGGGAAGAAAGCGGAAGAGAAAGTGTGTCGAATTGGTGAGGAAATTTTATTATTAGAAGAAGAGACTACTAATCTGAAAAAAATTAGATTGTGCAGACATGGGCAGATTAACATTAAAGATGAAAGAAAAAGAAGATACCGAGTATTTTTGAACATGGGGTTCGTTTTACAAATGGTTGCAGAATAGAGTCTGTATTAAAGTTTTATGCCGGACATCTCCCCTAAAAGGTGACCAAATCCCCTTCCCTCTTATTCCATAAAGACTGAAATTGTGATTCGAATTTCGTGATTGTCCCAAAGGTGCTTTTTCAAGAGGCAACTGGACTTCCTTGAAAAAGCACCTCTGGGATGATTTGAATGTGCAAACTTGTTGTGAAGATTCAGCAATAGCACTTAGACTTATATACCACTTCACAGTGCTTTACAGCCCTCTCTAAGTGGTTTACAGAGTCAGCCTCTTGCCCCCAACAATCTGGGTCCTCATTTTACAAACTTCAGAAGGATGGAAGGCTGACTTAACCTTGAGCTGGTGAGGATCAGACTCCTGGCACTGGGCAGAGTTTGCCTGCAATAATAATAATACTTAGACTTGTGTACCGCTTCACTGTGCTTTACAGCCCTCTCTAAGTGGTTTACAGAGTCAGCCTCTTGTCCCCAACAATCTGAGTCCTCATTTTATGAACCTCAGAAGGATGGAAGACCAAGTCAAACTTGAGCTGGTGAGGATCGAACTCCTGGCAGTGGGCAGAGTTAGCCTACAATACTGCATTCTAACCATTGCCCAGGGCTCAAGAAAACCTTTGTTGTCAGGAATGCTGAACCCCAGCTTTGAGAATGACTCTTAGTGAGAAAATTTATCTTTACAACTCTTATTTTCTGCTAAACTTTCCAGATTCAGAATTTTTGGGCCCAGAAAAAACAGTGAAAAGCAAACCTTATTTCCCCTTTTGGTCCTTCCAACTGGCCCCTAACTGAGATGTAAACAGAAAAGTTATTGTATGTTAAATAAATACTAATCGATTATTTTAAAATATATGTGGCAAGAGCTTAATGGCTAGATAATGAAACTTGCACTGTTAATGTGGCTGTTAAACATCAGTTATTATGGTTTTATAATTAATTGAATAGTTGGAAGCGCTTAATTTTCTGTTCTTAAGGTTCACGGGGTCAGGATATATATGTCAGCCAATGCAAAATGTGTGAGTAAGAAGAGGATGGAGGAGAAAAAGAAATAATATATTTAGCAGAATCTATTTTCTTGGTGGTACTATTCTGGCCTTTGGAGAAATGATCTTACACTTACACACGTGATAGAATCAAAATCCGTGAAGTGTTAATACCACTTTAAAATGCCTTTTCTAGGAAGGGAGGGAGGGAGGGAGGGAGGGAGGAGGGAGGGAGGGAGGGAAGGAGGAAAGGAAGGAAGGAAGGAAGGCAAAAGAGAGAGAAAGAAAAAAGGAAAGAGAGAGACAGAGGAAGGACGGAAGGAAGGAAAGAAGGAAAGGAAGGAAGGAAAGAAGGAAAGGAAGGAAGGAAAGAAGGAAAGGAAGGAAGGAAAGAAGGAAGGAAGGAAGGAAGGAGAGAAGGAAGGAATGAGGAAAGAAGGAAAGGAAGGAAGGAAGGAAGGAAGGAAGGAAGGAAGGAAGGAAGGAAGGAAGGAAAGGACAGAAAAGGATAAAGGAAAGAAGGAAGGAAAGGACAGAAAAGGATAAAGGAAAAGAAGGAAGGAAGGACAGAAAGTAAGGAGAGAAAAGGTGGAAGGAAGGAAGGAAAAAGAGAGAAAGAAAGAAGAAAACAAAAGAAAAAGTAAAAGACAGAAAAAAGAAGGAAAGAGAGAGAGAGAAGGAAGGAAGGAAGGAAGGAAGGAAGGAAGGAAGGAAGGAAGGAAGGAAGGAAGGAAGGAAGGAAGGAAGGAAGGAAAGGACAGAAAAGGAGAAAGGAAAGAAGGAAGGAAAGGACAGAAAAGGAGAAGGGAAAGAAGGAAGGAAGGAAAGAAGGAAAGAAGGAAGGAAGGACAGAAAGTAAGGAGAGAAAAGGTGGAAGGAAGGAAGGAAGGAAGGAAGGAAGGAAGGAAGGAAGGAAGGAAGGAAGGAAGGAAGGAAGAGGAAAAAAGAGAGAAAGAAAGAAAGAAACAAAAGAAAAAGTAAAAGACAGAAAAAAAAGAAAGGAAAGAGAGAGAGGAAGGAAAGAAGGAAGGAAAAGAAACAAAATAAAAAGTAAAAGACAGAAAGAAAGAGAGAGAGAGAGAGAGAAGAAAGAAAGAGAGAAAGAAAGAAAGAGAGAGAGAGAGAGAGAGAGAATAGGAAGGAAAAGGAGAGAACTACCAGTTGGAGATTCTCCCTGCAAGCCGAAGCCAGCACTCCCCTCCCTGCAAGGCAATCTCAGCATCTCCCTTCATGCTTCAGTGGCTGCTATTCACTGCCGGCTGGGGGTCTAAATCAGCCATTCTGCCCCCGTCCAGACCCGGCTTTTCTTTCCAGCGCTGCTGGGATGACCTCAGGTTCATCCTCCGAATGAAGCGCCTGGCATTAAATTTCATTAACCTCAGATCCCCCATAAAAAAATGGCAAGAGGGCATCAGAGAGATACCTTTTCGAGGGTCTCGATCTCCGTCCCAGATTCCCATGAATATCAATCAGGGCAGATGGGCTGGTGGGGGGGGTTTCCCCCTTGTTCCCGAAAAATAGGATTTGCAACCTTGGGCTTGTTCAGAGTCAGTTCTTTGAGCTGGGGGGGAACCCTTGGGATGTGGCAAGTGCTTCAAAGTCCCGTTGCTTTAAAAGACAGGCATTTTTAAGATATTGTTTTGCTTATAAAATATTGCAACATGTTTTTAAATATTTTAACAAGTTTTGTTTTTAAAATATTGTTTTGTTTTTAAAATATTGTTTTGTTTTTAAAATTTTGTTTTGTTTTTAAAATATTATTTTGTTTTAAAATATTGTTTTGTTTTAAAATGTTGTTTTTAAAATATTGTTTTGTTTTTAAAATATTGTTTTGTTTTTAAAATATTGTTTTGTTTTTAAAATAGTTTTGTTTTTTAAAATAATTTTAACATGTTTTATGTTTAAAATATTGTTTTGTTTTAAAATATTGTTTTGTTTTTTAACATAAAATATTGTTTTGTTTTTAACATAGCAATAGCAATAGCAGTAGACTTATATACCGCTTCATAGGCCTTTCAGGCCTCTCTAAGCGGTTTACAGAGAGTCAGCATATTGCCCCCAACAATCTGGGTCCTCATTTTTACCCACCTCGGAAGGATGGAAGGCTGAGTCAACCCTGAGCCGGTGAGATTTGAACCGCTGACCTGCTGATCTAGCAGTAGCCTGCAGTGCTGCTTTTAACCACTGCGCCACCTTGCGCCACATAAAAATATTGTTTTGTTTTTAAAATATGCTTTTTTAAAATATTGTTTTGTTTTTAAAATATTGTTTTGTTTTTAAAATATTGTTTTGTTTTTAAAATATTGTTTTGTTTTTAAAATATTGTTTTGTTTTTAACTATCACTGTTTTTAAAATACAGTTTTGTTTTTAAAATATTGTTGTAGATATAGAATGTTTGCAATGATTGAAACCAAAAGTAAGGTTGGCTAGTAATGCCAATCACCAGGAAACGGTGAATTCTAGTTCAAGCTTAGCTAAGAAAGCTAGCTGGGTAACTTTGGGCCAATCACCAGAAGACAGTGAGTTCTAGCCCCACCTTAGGCACGAAAGCCGATTGGGTGACTTTGGGCCAATCACCAGGAGACGGTGAGTTCTAGTCCCGCCTTAGGCATGAAAGTCAGCTGGATGACCTTGAACCAAATCACCAAGAGATGATGAGTTATAGTTCCGCCTTAGGTATGAAAGTCAATTGGGTGACCATGTGCCAATCGCCAGGAGATTAACAACCGTGGCAAAGAAGATCCTAAAATCGGGTGCAATTCACTTAACAACCATTTTAGGAATGGAATTTCTGGTCTCAGCTGCATTTTTAAGTCAAGAGAGATTCACTTCTATTGAAATCCGAAAAACATACAGGTTTATGAGTAAAATAACTCACCCACACACCTTCCATTCCCCACCATCCAGTCAGAGCTGAAGAAGCTTCTTGGAGGAGAAGCGAAAGGGATTCAAAGAAAAACAAGAAAGTCCAGTTGTCTCTTGAGAAAAGCACCTTTGGGACAACCATGAGTCTGGATGACGGAGAATCTCCATTGACGTTTAGCTATGCAGCGGCTCACTAAAAGGATGCAAATAGCAATAACAATAGCAGTTAGACTTACATACCGCTTCATAGGGCTTTCAGCCCTCTCTAAGCGGTTTACAGAGTCAGCATATCCGCCCCCAACAACAATCCGGGTCCTCATTTTACCCACCTCGGAAGGATGGAAGGCTGAGTCAACCCTGAGCCAGTGAGATTTGAACAGCCGAACTGTAGGACTGCAGTCAGCTGAAATAGCCTGCAGTGCTGCATTTAACCACTGCGCCACCTCGGCTCTTAGCCTCCAGTCCCCCTAATCCTCTTTGTTGCTCTTCTCTGCACTCTTTCTAGAGTCTCCACATCTTTTCTACAATCATTTGGGAAGGGAAACAAATAACAACAACCCCCCCACCCGTCTCCTAACCTCATAATTGACGCAGAATAGCATTAATAAACAAATACTCAGCAGAAGCTCAATTAGCCAGTGACTCATGCCCCATTATCTTCATCGCTATACTCTTAGCCCCCAGCGCATGAAACCCATCAAGAGCTGCATAAATATTATGATTTCTTCTGTATTCTCCTTGTCCATGCTTCCATAGCTGACGGGATGACTATTTTATCAGCTAGAGAGGAAAAATGTCTCGGATAAGGAATCCGGATTCCTCCGAATCCATATTTTATGAAACCGTGTTCTTAATCCTGGTAGCGGGGACAAAAATATCCCCCTCGAAAACCTGCAGACCAACGATTCCTAAATACAGGGCGTCCTTGACTTCCGACAACAGCAGAGGCTAAATTTTCTCTCGTAAGCGAGACAGTTAAGTGTGTTTTGCTCCATTTTACAGCCTTTCTTGACACGGTTGTTAAGTGAAGCACTGCCATTGTTAAGAACGCGGTTGTTAATTGAATCTGTCTTTCTCCCATTGACTTGTCAGAAGTTCGCAAAGGGGAAACGTGTGACCCCGCTGGGACGCTGCGACTGTCGTAAATATGAGTCAGATGCCAAGCGTCTGAATTTTGACTGTGGGATCACGGTGATGCCGCAATGGTCGTAAGTATGGAAAACGGTTGTAAGTCATGGATGGTTGCTTCAAAGGTGCCTTTTCCAAAAAAGTTCATTTTGGGGGGAAAAAGCACCTTTTTGAGACAAGTATGACCTGTGATTCATTTACAGGAAGTCCTCCACTTACGTCCATTTAGTGACTGTTCAAAGTTACGACGATACTGAAAAAAGTGACTTGCGACCATTTTTCACACTTACGACCTTTGCATCCCCCCTCCCCCAATCAGAAGTGGTATTCTTTCATGCATGGTGGTTATGCCCGAAAGGAAAAAAAAAATATTGGACTAAAATATAAAAATGGTTATAGGAAATTACAAAAACTCAAACAGAGCTCGAAGCAGAATTGCTCCTTTCTGGGGATTATTAAGAGAAAGTATACGAAAGAGATAAAATATTTAATTTTGCACATAATTACAGCAGCAAGAAAAGTGATGCCATGCCAACAGACTGTCTGATAATCCAAAAGATTCTTGATTGCGCAGAGATGGATGAACTTACCTTGGAGTTAAGGGACAAGGAAGACAATTATACAGTTTGAGAAAACTGGTATCAATGGATAAATAGTAGGAACATGAAATGTACAGTTTAGAAACATAGATGTATACATATAGGAATAATTACCGTATTTTTTGGAGTATAAGACGCACCTTCCCCCCCCCCCAAAAAAAGAGGGTGACAATCTGGGTGCGTCTTATACACCGAATACAGTATTTTTGGCCCCCCAAAACCCCGCCCCCTTCACAAAAATGGATGTGCAGAAGGTTTGGGAGGCTTGCAAAGTGCTGCTGGGGAGGGCAAAAACATGCAAAAAACAGGCCGTTTTTGCGGGGGCCCCCCAGTCCCCAGGAGCATTCTACAAGCCCCCCAAAGCTCTGCATGCCCCTTTCTGTGTGTGTGTGTGTGTGTGTGTGTGTGTGTGTGTGTGTGTGTGTGTGTGTGTGTGTGTGTGCAAAAAATGAGGCATGCAGAGGGTTTGGGAGGCCTGTAGGGTGCAAAAACTGTTTTTTAAAATTTGCCTCTTCAAAATCATGGTGCGTCTTAGACTCCGGTGCGTCTTATCGTCCAAAAATACGGTAGGTATGTATAAAAATGTATTCAAATAGTAAATGGTTCATGCTAGTACTGTCAAAAAGGATTGTCACTTATATAAAACTATTTTTAAAGGTATTTGTATTTCATGTTTTAAATTCTCAATAAAGTTTTTTTTTTCCTGAAAAAAAAAAGAAGAAGTGGTATTCAGCCGGTTCGGAGTGGTAGGCCGAAATTCAGATGCTTGGCAAACCGGTTCAGACTTACGACCGTTGCTGTGTCCCAAGGTCGTGCGATTCGCATTGGCGGCCTTCCGACATGCAAAGTCAACGGGGGAATCCAGATTCACTTAACCTAACTTATCAAAATGCAGGGATTCGCTTAACAATGGCAGGGACAAAGGTCGTAAAATGGGGCACTTAACATATGTCTCACTTAGCCACAGAAAGTTTGGGCTCAATTGTGGCCGTACGTCAAGGACTGACCTTTATATATTTGGTCCTGGGTGAGTTGGGGGGGGGGGGAAGGAGTTTCACCGCTCAAGGCAGATCAGTGAGTGCGAACCCGTAACGGGCATGCACGGGAAAAACCTCATCACCATTACACACTCATTTTGATACACGGTTATGAGCAGGAAGAGACTCTCTCCTTCGCACTGTGTGACCCCCCTTCCCCCTGTGCATGCACATGTGACCCCCGTGCTTCCCCCATGCATACAAGTGCGACCCCCCCCTTGCCCTTTGTGGGGCCCAGCAGGGCTCTCTGAAGCCTCCTGGAACTAAAAAGGCACGGGGTGTGTGTGTCGCCACACACCCCTGTGCTCCCCCAATCCCTGCGCATATGCATGTGATCCCCCCCCGCCTTCCCATGCAAGCGCATGCATCTCCCTCATGCACAGAAGAGACCAAAGATCAGCTGGCTGGCGGGAGGCACACGCACATGCCCGGTGTAGCGGAAATGGGCTGATGGCTCGTGTGCCCGCAGTGAGGATTCTGTGTGCCACCTTTGCAGGGGTGAGTTCCTGCCACTTCTAAGCTCTTCTACAGAAGAGGTTCCACAAATCTACAGTGCCATTTAGAAGCGGTTCCAGCTCCCCCCCCCCCCGCCCGCACATCATCAAGATGAAAAGCGAGAGGAGGAATTCTGGGAGTTGAAGTCCACAAGTCTTAAAGCTGTCAAGTTTGAACACCCCGGGTTTTTTTTTTTCCTAAAGGGTTAGGGGTGCAAGGATCTTGTAACTTAATGGCTTTAAGACTTGCACACTTCAGTGCCAGAGTTCCTGAGCCAACATGACTGGAGGAGGAATTCTGGGAATTGAAGTCCACAAGTCTTAAAGCTGCCAAGTTTGAACACCCCTGGGGGTTTTTTTTCTAAAGGGTTAGGGTACAAGGGTCTTGTAACTTTAAGACTTGCGTGCTTCAAATGCCAGAGTTTCTGAGCCAACATTTTGGTTGCTAAGCAAGAGCGTTGTTAGGTAAGTTTCACCACATTTTAAAGTTGGCCATGCCCACCAAGTCATATGACTGCCAAGCCACTCTCTCCCGGTCACATGGCCGGCAAGCCACTTCCACAAAGCAGGCCACACCTATAGAAGAGGTTCTAAATTTTTTTGAAACCCACTGCTGGACCTGTGCCAGTGCACCAGCATGACCCTCCATCCTTTCTGACAGTTGTTAGTCCAGCCTCTTCTTGAAAGCCTCCAGTGATGAAGCTCCCACAACTTCTGAAGGCAATTTTTGTTCCATTGGTTGATTGCTCTCACTGTCAGAAACGTCCTCCTTATCTCCAGCTTGAATCTCTCCCTTGATCAGTTTCCACCCGTTCTTCCTTGTCTGGCCTTCAGATGCCTTGAAAAATAGCCTGACCCCCTCCTCTCTGTGCCAGCCCCTCAAATATTGGAGGACTGCTATCCTGTCTCCCCTGGTCCTTCTCTTCACTAGATTAGCCATGCCCAGTCCCTGCAACTGTTCATTGTGACGGAGTGGCCAAAGAAGTCATTTCCCCCCCCCCAATTCTTCCTTTCTCACCCGCCACGCCATTCCCGTTGCTTTTGGTGGTTCCAGATGCCACTAACAATAACCGGGGCTCTTCGCGCCTTTGAAATTCATTACGAACCAGTTACATTCCTGGCCATCTCCCTGCCATTCTAACGAGGTTTTCCTTTCGGATGTCACTGTGGCGTGGCGCAAATTCCCCCTGGAGAAAAAGCCGCCTGTCCCCTCCAATTTCCCTGCAAGGGAACGAGACGCGTCTGATGGGGGAGAGTAAAATGACCAGGCCCTCAGCCGAGTGACCTTTTCTCCTTTGATTTCATTGCTCTCTCCTCAGGAGGAAAAGCGGGGGACCGTCCGGGAGGAGAAATAAATAAATAAGCCCGCCTGTCAAGCGGCCACATTAGGTGGAACTGACAACCTCATCACCGGCGTGAGCTGTTACATATACAATCGCCGTGTCACTCGGTATCAGCTCGGAGAAGAAGCTGATGAAATTACAGGGCCATCATAGTCCAAGTGTCGCTTCCCACCAGCAGCTACCAGTATTCTTTGTAACGCGAAGTTTCTTGCGCCAGTTGTTTCTTCCAAGACCGACTGGCAACCAAAACTTAGGGCAGTGACGGGGAACCTATGGCCCGCGTGCCGGAAGTGGCGTGCAGTGCCATCTCCTTGGACACGCCAGCTGTCGCCCGTTGCTCTTTTGGGTTCTGGCCAGGTGGTCCTCGTGCACGCATGCATGCCAGAAACTGGAAGGTCAGCTTCCTGCTGCATCCATGTGCGCCGGGGAGCTGCGCTTCTAGTTTCTGGCGCTCCCCCTCCCACGTGTATGCGCCCCCGTTTCAGTACACAGTGCTGAAAAGGTTAGCCAACACTGACTTAGGGCCTAAGCTTGGAAACTGAATAGTAGAATAGAATAGAATGAGCTGGAAGGGACCTTCGAGGTCTTCTAGTCCAACCCTCTGCTCAAGCACTCAATTACCTTCATGCTTAAGGCTGGGACTAGAACTCGCTATTTGTTGGGGGTCCAAAATCACCCAGCCAGCTTTCACGCCTAAGGTGGGACTAGAACTCACAGCCTCCTGGTGATTGGTCCAAAATCACCCAGCCAGCTTTCATGCCTAAGGTGGGACTAGAACTCACAGCCTCCTGGTGATTGGTCCAAAATCACCCAGCCAGCTTTCATGCCTAAGGCGGGACTACAACTCACAGCCTCCTGGTGATTGGTCCAAAGTCACCCAACTGGCTTTCACGCCTAAGGCGGGACTAGAACTCACCGCCTCCTGGTTTCTAGCCTGGTGACTTAAGCACTAGGCCAAACTGGTAGAGTTATGTGTTTCTGTGTGTTTGATTATATTTTCCCTTTCATTCAAGTGTGCTTAGTCAGGAAACAGTTAAGGCTTCCCTTCCTCCTCCTCCTCCTAACTTTCTAAATGGTTGAACTCCTGCGTGTTGTAGTTTTTGACCACAAATCAACTTTAATAGCAGACGTCATGGAACGACTCATTACATTAAACTATTTTTCATGCTATCTCCTGTAATATCCTTTAATCCAATGCGTTTCAAATCACCTCGGGCTAAAATAAGAGACATAGCGGCGTAATAGCTTAGTGTATTAGTGGGTTAATTGCCCTGTTGTGGTCTCTCTTAAGAGATCTATGGGATGGGCCTCCCGACATTAATTGTCAACGGCAAAAGGAATTTAACTCCTTGGGTGACGGGCAAAGGCCTGGGATGAGTTTGGTGGCTTCGAGACGGTTGAAATGGAAATAGAATAGCAGAGTTGGAAGGGACCTTGGAGGTCTTCTAGTCCAACCCTCTGCCTAGGCAGGAAACCCTATACCGTTTCAGACAAATGGCTATCCAACATCTTCTTAAAGACTTCCAGTGTTGGAGAATTCACAACTTCCGGAGGCAAATTGTTCCACTGATTATTTGTTCTAATTTCTCCTCAGTTCTAGGTTGCTTCTCTCCTTGATTAATTTCCACCCATTGCTTCTTGTCCTGCCTTCTGGTGCTTTGAAAAGTAGCTTGACTCCTTCTTCTTTGTGGCAACCCCTGAGATATTGGAAGACTGCTAGTCCTTCTTTTCATTCAACTAGACATACCCAGTTCCTGCAACCGTTCTTCATATGTTTTAGTCTCCAGTCCCTTAATCATCCTTGTTGCTCTTCTCTGCACTCTTTCCAGAGTCTCCACATCTTTTCTACATCGTGGTGACCAAAACTGAATGCAGCATTCCAAGTGTGGCCTCACCAAGGCCTTATAAAGTGGTATTAACCCTTCACGTGATCTTGATTCTCTCCCTCTGTTGATGCAGCCTAGAACTCTGTTGGCTTTTTTGGCAGCTGCTGCACACGGCTGGCTCCTATTTAAATGCTTGTCTACTAGGACTCCAAGATCTCACGGTTCCTGCTATTAAGCCTGGTTCCACCCAATCTATATGTGGACTTTTGGGTTTTCTTTTTATCACATGATCTCCATGGTCATGTGGTCAGAATTTGGGTGCTCCGCAATTGGCATGTATTTTAACAGTTCCAATCTCCCAGGGATCATATAATCCCCATGTCTAACCTTCTCCATTGATATCCGACAAGCAAAGTCAATGGGAGGGGGGGGAGGGAGCTGGATTTGCTTAACAACCGCATGATTCACTTATCAACTGCAGTTTCACTTAACAACTGTATTAAAAGAGAAATGTTATAAAACGGACTGAAACACACTTAACATCTGTCCCAGCGGTTAGCAACAGAAATTTGGGGCTCAACTGCATTCATAAGGCGAGGGCTGCGTGCAGTGGTGGGTTTCAAAAAAATTTTCGAACCTACTCTGTGGGTGTGGCCTCCTTTGTGGGAGTGGCTTGCTGACCATGTAACCTGGTGGGAGTGGCTTGCCGGCCATGTGTTTTCTCTCTCCCTCTCTCTCTCTCTCTCTCTCTCTCTCTCTCTCCTTCCTTTTGTCTTTCTGTCTCTTTTTCCTTTTTTTCTTTCATCTCTCTCTCACTTTTTCTTTCTTTCTTTCTTTCTTTCTTTCTTTCTTCCTTCCTTCCTTCCTTTCTCTTTCTCTCTCTGTGTGAGTCTGTCTGTATGTGTGTGTGTGTCGGTGTCAGTGGTGGGTTTCAAAATTTTTTGGAACCTCTTCTGTAGGTGTGGCCTGCTTTCTGGTGGAACCTCTTCTAACCGGTTCGGTAGATTTGACGAACCGGTTCTACCGAACTGGTGCGAAATGGTAGGAACCCACCTCTGGCTGCGTGCATACAAAACCTTTGCCAGACCAATTCTTGAATACTCACCCTTTATCGGACATTAATACAATTGAGTAGGTCCAGAAGTATTTCACGAGAAAAGTCCCCCACTCCTCTGCTCACAATAGAATCCCTTATGCCACCAGGCTCAAAATTTTGGGCTTGGAGAATCTGTGCTGCCTGCCATCGGACTTAAGCACAATAACACAAAATTGTCTGCTCCAATGTCCCACCTGTTAACGACTACTTTAGCTTCAACCACAATAATACACGGGCAAACAATAGACAAAAACTCAAGGCAAACCGCTGCAAACTCGATTGTAGAAAATACGACTTCAGCAACAGAGTGGTCAATGCCTGGAATGCTCTACCTGACTCTGTTGTTACATCCCCAAACCTCCACAGCTTCAATCTTAAACTGTCTATCGTGGATCTCACCTCATTTCTAAGAGGTCCGTAAAGGGGGCATGCTTAAGTGCACCAGCGTGCCTTCCATCCAGTGGTGGGTTTCAAAAAAAATTTGGAACCTCTTCTGTAGGTGTGGCTTGCTTTCTGGGTCCACTGGTGGAACCTCTTCTAACCGGTTTGGTAGATTTGACGAACCGGTTCTACCGAACTGGTGCGAACCGGTAGGAACCCACCTCTGCTTCCGTCCCTGTACTACTGTCCCCATTTACCTGTATTTATTATTTATTTATTTATTATCAAAATTTATATGCCGCCCAATCCCGAAGGACTCTGGGCGGCTTACAAAAAAAGAGAGAAAAAAAAAGAGAGAAAAAAAGACAGTTTAAAATCACAACACCACATACATTCATTCTAATCGGGGTTGGACCTCAACAATGAGGTCAACAGCCTCAGGCCTGCCAAAACAGCCAGGTCTTTATAGCTTTCCTGAAGGCCATGAGAGTGGGTATGGTCCGGATCTCTGGGGGTAGCTGATTCCACAGGCTCGGAGCAGCCACAGGGAAGGCTGTCCTCCAGGGGCCTGCCAGCCGACACTGTCTGGCTGACGGCATCTGAAAAAGGCCCAATCTGTGGGATCTTACTGGCCACTGGGAGGTATGTGGCAGTAGGCGGTCTTGAAGGTACGCTGGCCCTAAGCCATGTAGGGCTTTAAAGGTAATAACCAATAACCTTGAATTGCGTCCGGTGACCAATTGGTAGCCAGTGCAGCTCGCGGAGGACAGGTGTAATGTGGGTGTACCTCGGTGCACCCAGTATCACTCAACGCGGCCGCATTCTGGACTAGCTGCAGTCTCCGAACGCTTTTCAAGGGTAACCCCATGTAGAGCGTGTTGCAATAATCAATAATCAGTATTCATTTCCTTTGTTCATGTCCATGTTCATACTTATACCTGTTATCTTGTACATGTCTGACAAACTAAATAAATAAAATAAATATAAAGCAATGGATCATTGTTGGTGTTACAGAGACATACTTAAGGGGCCGCACGGAAATTGCAAATCTTTGAGCCTGTTTGCAAAAATATAAAATAAAAAAGGCCCTCCTTTTCCTCCATCCCCAACCATTTACTGCCGAAATAAAATATGCGCAGAAGGGGACGGCCGCCCACTTCGTTGATTTGATCGGTGTATCACAATGTTCCATTTGCAGATGTCATCCCCTCCCTGCCTCTTGTCGGCTTCCAGTTGTCGTTTCAGCAAGGGATGCAGGGAAGACTGACAGGTCCCCGATTCCCCCAAGGTTACTTCAATTAATCCGTTTTAATATGTTACAGATGGCCGTCGCGCAAATGGCGGCGGAGACCGTCAAATCTTGACACACGGCGCCACACGTTGGGCTCAAAGGGGGGGGGTGATTCCTGTGCAGTCCCGTCCCCTCCTCTCCGCCCAGATGTTTTCCCATGACCTAACTTCTTGATCTAGTTTGCAACCCATCCAGGGGAGGGTGGCATGTGGATACGATTATGGAACATAACGGAAGTGTCTTCAAATATCGATAGTTAACTCAATACTCAATATATTTTCTCAATATATCTTAGACTGTGTTTGTTAAAAATCTATACTTTGTACGGGTTCTGGGAAGTCGGGGGAGGGTAGGTTGTTGGGGGTCGGGGGGTCGGGGGTCGGGGGGGGAGGGATATATCAGGTTAGATGAGATGCGTTAGATTTCAATGTAATTTGACTCCACATGTATACTGGTTTTTTTTCTTTATTTTATATTCTCATTACTATTATTATTACTACTTTTTCTTTAAAAATAGGATAGGCTAAGCATATTGACATGTAGCAGAAATACACCAAGGAGAGGAGGAGTGGGAAAGAAGAAAGATGGGCAGAGAAGGATAGGAGAGAGGGTAAGGGGGGAAGATGAGAAGGATAAGGAGGAGTGGATTGTAGAGAGAGGAGTAGTAGAAAGGAAGGGGAAGTAGAGTAGAAAAGGATGATGGAGGAAAGATAGAAAGTTGGAGGGTGGTAGAAGAAAGAGGTGTATGGAGAGCAGAAGAGCTATAATGGGTTCCTATTTTGGGGGGCATTGTTGACAAGAGGAACTGTTGTAATTATTATTTAATACTATATGATATTGGCTATGTATAGTATAGCTTTTTCAGGTGGTAACTGGACTTTCTTCTTTTACAGCAATAGCAATCTGACTTATATACAGCTTTACAGCCCTCTCGAAGCGGTTTACACAGTCAGCATCTCGCCCCCGATAATCTGGGTTCACATTTTACCCACCTCGGAAGGATGGGAGGCTGAGTCAACCTTTGAGCTTGGCGAGATTCGAACTGCCAAATTGCAGGCAGCCGGCAGTCAGCAGAAGTAGCCTGCAGTACTGCATTCTAACCACTGCGCCACCTTGAAGAATAGAGAATCTTACTTTTTCTTTAAAAATAGGATAGGGTTACCATAGAACGGGATGCGTCCCACTCTGTGGCGGGCAGGGTGCTGGGTCTTTAAAGCCATGCTGCCATGCCCGCCACAGAGCGGTTCGCTCTATGGCGGACACGGCAGCAGGGCTTCGGTGGGGTTTCCAGGGCTTTGGCGCTGGCAGATATAGGGCAGCAGACACAGGGCGGCTTTTGCCCGCTTCCCTCACCGGCCATAAACCTCACCGCACGTCACTGGTAGAAACGAATCAAGGAGAGAAGCAACTTAGAACTGAGGAGAAATTTCCTGACAGAACAATGAATCAGTGGAACAGAAGTTGCCTCCAGAAGTTGTGAATGCTCCAACACTGGAAGTTTCTAAGAAGATGTTGGATAGCCATTTGTCTGAAACGGTAAAGGGTTTTCTACCTAGGCAGGGGGTTGGACTAGAAGACCTCCAAGGTCCCTTCCACATCTATTCTATTCTACTCTCTACTCTACTCATTCCATATTCCTATTCCTTTTCTGACCTTTAATTCTCCCTTCCTTCGGTCTGAGAAATAGGTGAAGGTTTAAATTCCTGTCTTTATCATTATCAAATATTTCTATCTACCAAGGGAATGTAGGTGGAAATATAAGGGCAAGGCTAATACATGGGTGGAAACTAATCAAGGAGAGAAGCAAGCTAGAACTAAGGAAAAATTTCCTGACAGTTAGAACAATGAATCAGTGGAACAACTTGCCACCAGAAGTTGTGAATGCTCCACCACTGGACTTTTTTTAAAAAAAAATTTTTTGTTTATACAAACATAACATTTTTGCAACACATTATACTTCTTTTACATATCCATTGTGTTTCCTTTGTCTGTACATGTAAATCTTATATATATATATATATATATATATATATATATATATATATATATATATATATATATATTATATATATATATATATATATATATATATATATATATATATATATATATTTAAAGTCATATATTTAAAGTATATATAAATATTTAAAGTGATAAGGAGTCGAGCCTTGTAGCTCAATGGTTAACACATCTGCCTGAGGGGCAATAGAGCACAGGTTTGATTCCCAACATAGGGTATGGCTAGCTGATGAGAGCTAAATAGCTTGAAATAGATCTATACTAGTCTCCCTTTATTTATTTATCAGCATAAATATAACATATATATATATATATATATATATATATATATATATATATATATATATATATATATATATGTGTGTGTGTGTGTGTGTGTGTGTGTGTGTGTGTGTGTGTGTGTGTGTGTGTGTGTGTGTATGTATGTATGTATGTATGTATGTATGTATATATATACACACACACACACACACACACACACACACATACATACATACATACATATATACATATTTTGTTTCATATATCTTTTCTATCAGTTCCATATATAACAACCTTTATATACATTTAAGTCATCTTATCTCTCTTATTTCCTACTATTTTTGTCTATGGTCTATTTTGTATTTCCACCTTGTAGGAAGTTATCACCCAGCCCTCTCCCAGAAAAATGAAATATCCTAGGAAATATTGAAAAGGCAGAATATTTCTCTAGATGTGAAAAGGAAGAAACATGTTTTAAAAGACAGAATAGTTCCCTGTAGCTTCCTGCCCATCCCCACTTTGTCAATGGGCCATTAAGAAGGCCAAGCTAGCCCACTTTACATAATAAAGACTTCTCCACTTCAGCTGCAGGGGGGTGGGGTTAAAGCATGATAATATTGGCCCCAACTGACCACATGGCATCTGAGAACTCAACCAAACCTGGATTCAAAAGGCAGCCTAGAGAGTTGCCCCTGCATGGCCCCATGGGAGTCTGACAACCAATCAGAATACATTTCTTACACAGGAACAGGAAACAAAGAGGTAGGACTGAACAGGTTATAAAAAGCCTACCAAGCCTTCTCTTCTTCTCCACCAACATTGAAGCATGTGATCACCTTTTCTGTTCAAGAGCCAAGGTGGCGCAGTGGTTAAATGCAGTGGTTAAATGCAGCACTGCAGGCTACTGCTAGATCAGCAGTTCAGCGGTTCAAATCTCACCGGCTCAGGGTTGACTCAGCCTTCCATCCTTCCGAGGTGGGTAAAATGAGGACCCAGATTGTTGGGGGCAATATGCTGACTCTCTGTAAACCGCTTAGAGAGGCCTGAAAGGCCTATGAAGCGGTATATAAGTCTACTGCTATTGCTATTGCTATTGTTCAGGACTCAAGCCATGTGGTCCTGTCCACCATTAAAACCATCTTTCCAAGCAGCCTCCATGTCTCCAGTGTCTTTTCCCTCACTTGGAGCTGAACCCAGAAGGACATTTCTTTCATCAGCAAAATACACCCACAACTTTTTCAAGTGGTTTTGAAGTGACTTGCTTCCCACTTCTCATGGCTCTTCCCTTTCCCTCCACCCTTGGTATTCATTCTAATTTGTCTATATCCTTTTTAAAGCGTAGCACCCAGAACTGCCGAACTATAAATATCCTCAACTGAGCAATTTTACTCTTTAACGGTTTATTGTGCTGGGATTTTTAATGGACATGATTGTACTTGGCGTTAATTGTGAGTGGGTTTGATTATTTTTAATGGTAAAGTGGCGGGGATCAATCCTGCATCAGTTGCAGCGAAAAAGCAAGCGACGTGATGGTAAAATAAATAACACGCTGTAAACGGTGAATAGAAAAGCATACGGGTTGTCCTCGACTTACGACGGTAGCTGAAGCCGAAATTATACTTGTACGTTGCGTTGGTCCTTAAGCGGGTCGGCACTTGACTGCACCCAATTTTATTAAGGGTCTTACATCAGACATTAAGTCAGTGCTACGGTCATTAAAAAAACATATAGGTGATTTTACAGTGGTAGAGACTAACTTGATTCTGCACCTAATAACGGCAGCAAGACTGTTGGTGGCGCAATATTGGAAGAAGGAAGACTTGCCTACAATCCAAGAATGGACATTGAAAGTCACAAACTTAGCCGAGATGGCTAAAATATCGGCATATCTTAAAGATCACTCAAATGAGAGATATAAACGAGACGGGAAAAATGGATTGACTATATACAAAATAAATACGGGACCAAGAAATTCCAGTTAGCCTATGCTTAAGATCAGAAATGATTTAAATTGTTTAAAGTTAGTTCAGTAAGAAGGAGCTAAGGTCAATGTAGAATGTCATTAATTTCTTTATTTCTTTTTCTTTTTTTTCCAATAGATTTTAGACTGTGTTTGTTAAAAATCCATACCGTGTACGGGTTCTGGGAAGCCGGGGGGGGGTGGGAGAGGGGGGAAGGGGGGGGAGGGAGGGAGGGAGGGGCACAAAGACCAAAAAAAAATTGTACTTCAATGTTTTAATGATTGACGAATGATGAAATATTTGTGTTTTAAAAGAAATAAAACCTTTGATACAAAAAAACATATAGGTCAGGAAATGAAGGCCGCGGTTGTTAAACAAACACTGCAGTCATTAAGTGAATCCATTGCACTCAATGGGCATTTTGTGCCAGACGCCAAAGTAAAAAGACCAAACACCAAAGTAAAAAAAAATGCCTTGATGATGTTGGTTGAGGAAGAAAAAATGGGGGAAAGGGTCTTGGTGAGAATCCCTAAGTTTTTTATACCCTCGGTTGGGTCACATCTTAAGAATTTCCCGTTCCTGTGAAAGAAATGTATCCTATGGGCTGTCAGTTTCCCAGGGGACAGGAGTCTTAGCTAAGTTTGTAAGCTGCTTGGTTGAGCCATTGCTGCCTGATGTAATCTTCCCAAGTGAGATGGGTAGAGGGCAGTGGTGAGATTCAGCCAGTTCGCACCTATTCGGGAGAACCGGTTGTTAAGTTTTTAAGCAGTTCGGAGAACCGTTTGTTGGAAAAAAAATCTCCTTTTGTTTCTTTCCACTTTACAGGGCTAATTCTTGTAAGGAAGGCAGGGAGGAAACATTCTGGTGTTGTTTCTAGCCTAATCTTTATTGCTCTGCTTACAGAAACGACCTCTCCTATTAACCCTTATTACATTGTAACTGCTAAGGCGAAGCACCCATTGATGTGAGTGATGTTGAGTTGGCCATGCTGACCCAGTCACATGACCACTGAGCCACGCCCACCCAGCCGGTCATTAGGGCAGAGAACCGGTTGTTAAATTATTTGAATCTCACCACTGGTAGAGGGCTAATCCACAAAGATGATTAGGGGACTGGAGACTAAAACATATGAAGAATGGTTGTAGGAACTGGGTATGTCTAGTTTAAGAGAAAGAAGAACTAGGGGAGACATGATAGCAGTCTTCCAATAAGGGTTGCCCCAAAGAAGAGGGAGTCAAGCTATTCTCCAAGGCAGCTGAGGGTGGAACAAGAAGCAATGGGTGGAAACTAATCAAGGAGAGAAGCAACTTAGAACTGAGGAGAAATTTCCTGACAGTCAGAACAATGAATCAGTGGAACAGAAGTTGCCTCCAGAAGTTGTGAATGCCCCAACACTGGAAGACTTTAAGAAGATGTTGGATAGCCATTTGTCTGAAACAGTATAGGGTTTCCTGCCTAGGCAGGGGATTGGACTAGAAGACCTCCAAGGTCCCTTCCAACTCTGCTATTGTATTGTAATCCTACCTTTGTTGAATCTTGGGTGAGGGCATTTGCCTATGAATAGATCTAGCTATCTCTTTATCTCAAGGACATCTGATGTGGGCTATTGAGGAAGGTGGGGGCTATGAAGAGTGAGTCTGCTTCCTGCCTTAAAAAAGACGTGTTTCTCCTCATCTAGGGAAATATAACACTCTGCCTTTTCAATATTTCTTAGGATATTTCATTTTTCTAAGAGCGGGGTGGGTGCCTTCAGGTGGAAACTGATCAAGGAGAGAAGCAACTTAGAACCGAGGAGAAATTCCCTGACAGTGAGAACAATGAATCAGTGGAACAGAAGTTGCCTCCAGAAGTTGTGAATGCCCCAACACTGGAAGTCTTCAAGAAGATGTTGGATAGCCATTTGACTGAAGCGGTATAGGGTTTCCTGCCTAGGCAGGGGGTTGGACTAGAAGACCTCCAAGGTCCCTTCCAACTCTATTATTCTATTCTATTCTATTCTAACTGTGGCGACCAGAACTGGACACCGCTTAGTAAAACTGTTGTTGTTGTTGTTATCTGTGTGGTGCCATCATAAAATACCATCACTTCATGGATCTGCTTGGCTTTTCACTGTTCATTTTCAATTTCTTCTTTGCGACTTTTTTCCCCCCTCATCGTTCTTTTATTACCTTCCTTCAAAACGCAGGTGTTGTCGATGGTCAGGGATTTCCTGCTACTCTCCACCCCCTTAAATTTCTGGAGACTATTTCCCCTGGTGTTTTCAGAGACACTTTGGGGAAAAATCCCCAGCTAAAACTCAAATTTGCATTTAAATGGAGTCCCCCCCCCCAATTCTCTCTCTCTCTTTTTTTTAATGAGCAAACCACACGGGAGAGGAAGACTATTAATTTTATTTTATTTTATCCCTGGAGTGCGAATGTTGTTCGGTGCTCTCTCACCTTAGTTTTTTTTCCCCAGGAAAAATACTGGTTTACATGGTGGGGAGGGGAAGGGGAGACATAAAACCAACAAGCCACAAACATCAGAATAACAGAACGAAGATTCCCTCATTTCAACCCTGAGAGACAAAAATTCTCCTTTATTGGAATAACAGAATAGCATGTTAGCAGAGTAGCAGAGTTGAAAGGGACCTTGGAGGTCTTCTAGTCCAACCCCCTGCTCAAGTAGGAGGCCCCATGCTATTTCCCACAAATGGCTGTCCAATCTCTTCTTAAAAACCTCCAGTGTTGGGGCATTCACAACTTCTGGAGGCAAGTTGTTCCACGGATTCATTGTTCATACACTGTCAGGAAATTTCTCCTTAGTTCAAGGTTGCTTCTCTCCTTGATTAGTTTCCACCCTTGCCCTGCCTTCAGGTGCTTTGGGGAATAAATTGACCCCCCCCTTCTTTTTAAGAGCCCCTCAACTATTGGAAGGGTACTATTTTGCCACCTGGAAAAACAAGGACTCCTGCCGTCAGATGTGCTGGAGGGTAGGTTAGAATAGAATAACAAAGGTGGAAGGGACCTTGGAGATCTTCTAGTCCAACCTCTGCTTAGGCAGAAGACACCATTTCAGACAAACGATTATCCAATATCTTCTTAAAAGACTTCCAGTGTTGGGGCATTCACAACTTCTGGAGGCAACTTCTGTTCCATTGATTAATTGTTCTAATTGTCAGGAAATTTCTCCTTAGTTCTAAGTTGCTTCTCTCCTTGATCAGTTTCCACCTGAAGGAAGTTAGCACCCACCCCTCTCTTAGAATAATGAAATATCCTAGGAAATATTGACTGTCAGGAAATTTCTCCTCAGTTCTAAGTTGATTCTCTCCTTGATTAATTTCCACCCATTGCTTCTTGTTCTGCCCTCAGGTGCCTTGGAGAATAGTTTGACTCCCTCTTCTTTGTGGCATCCCCTGAGATATTGGAAGACTGCTATCATGTCTCCCCTAAACCTTCTTTTCATTAAACTAAACATACCCAGTTCCAGAGCTAGTATTCAGCCGGTTCTGACCAGTTCTGGAGAACCAGTAGCGGAAATTTCGAGTGGTTCGGAGAACTGGTAAATACCACCTCTGGCTGGCCCCGCCCCCATCTATTCTTTGCCTTCCGAGTCCCAGCTGATCAGGAGGGAATGGGGATTTTGTAGTAACCTTTCCCTGCCACGTCCTCCAAACCATGCCACACCCACCAAGCCATGCCTACAGAACCAGTAGTAAAAAAAATTTGAATCCCACTACTGCTGAGAGGTTTAACCATTGGTTCATGGTTGCACGCTTCGCCTGGGGGCTGCTTTCTGTCCCCAAGAGCATTTTTTCTTTCTTTCCTTCTTCACGCTGCCTGGAAAATTCTGGGAATTGAAATCCACAGATCTGAAAGTTGCGAAGATTGAGAAAAATTGAGCCATGGCTTGCCTCTGAGGTTCAGTGTTTTTTCCACAAGGGGGAGCCTCTCATTCCAGTACTGTCAGTTTCCAAAATCAAGATTTTAACTTATTTAATATTCGTATGTTGGATTTATGTCACAACTGTTCTTCAGGACCACAAAGAGATTAACATGAATTCTCCCTTAATTTTAAGCACAGGAAGGAAGGAAGGAAGGAAGGGAGGGAGGGAGGGAGGGAGGGAGGGAGGGAGGGAGGAGGAGGAAGGAAGGAAGGAAGGAAGGAAGGAAGGAAGGAAGGAAGGAAGGAAGGAAGGAGTAAAAAAGGAAGGGAGGGAGGAAGGAAGAAAGAAAGAGATGTAGAAAGAAAAAGGTGAAGGAAGAAAGGGAGGGGGAGGGGGAGGGAGGAAGGAGGAGAATAATAGAAAGAGGAAGGAAGGAGAGAGAGCAAGTGAAAGAAAGAAAGAAAGAAAGAGAAAGTGAATGATAGAAAAAGGGAGGGAGAAGGAAGGAAGGAAGGAAAAAGAAAGAAAGCTGTAGAAAAAGAAAGACAAAAGGAAGAAAGGGAGGGAGGGAATGATAGAAAGAGAAAGGAAGGAGAGAGAAAGAAAAGGAAAGAAAGAAAGAAAGAAAGAAAGAAAGAAAGAAAGAAAGAAAGGGAATGATAGAAAGAGGGAGGGAGAAGAAAGGAATAAAGGAAGGAAGCTATAGAAAGAGAAAGGCAAAAGAAAGAAAGGGGGAGGGAGGAACGGAATGATAGAAAGAGGAAAGAAAAAAGGAGTGAGTAAGAGAAAGAAAGAAAAAGAAAGCAAATGGTAGAAAGAGGGAGGGAGAAGGAAGGAAAGAGAAAGAAAAAAAAGAGAGAGAGAAAGAAAGAAAGAAAGAAAGAAAGAAAGAAAGAAAGAAAGAAAGAAAGAAAGAAAGAACCTCATCATACAGCAATCAACGTGGGCAGTGCCATCTTAATTCTTTCCCCTATAGAAACTCTCCTGGCTGCCAGTTCTTCACCTACTTAATCCTATGTGTTGCACATTCTCAACTAGACACAGACACACAAACACAGACACACACACACATACACACCCCTCCTTGGAGGTGAAACCTTGTGCTATGCAGAGAGCCGTGGGCTAAGCCTTCCATTGGTTGAACAGCTGAGTTCCCCAGCATTAGAAACTCAATATTTTATCTCTGTCCCAGTAGTTTTCTGTTCAGCATCCTATTTTGTTGAAGCAACAACAGGAGTGGTTGCGTTCTGCTCTCAATGGGACAATTCGAACTCTGCATTTGGGAATATTTAGATGAAAGTCAAAAGGTTTCTTGCAATCTAGTTTTTTTTGTCTTTAAGGTTTTTTTTATATAAATATATCAAATTAATGTGTGAACAGTGTGGCCCCTGGGTGTCAAACAGTCTAAAACAAATAAAACTAATAAAGTTAATCATAATTATTGCATTCAATCAACATATATATTTCTGATAATAATACACTTTTACATCAGGTTGCAATCTACCATTGTTCAATTATTCCATATTTTCTCTTATTACTTTTATTTCATTATATAAAAGTGTATACACTAATATTACTTCTGCTTGTCGATCAGAAAGGTCGGCAGTTCGGTGGTTCGAATCCCTAGCACCGCATAATGGAGTGAGCTCCCGTTATTTGTCCCAGCTACTGCCAAACTAGCAGTTCAAAAACAGGTGAAAAATGCAAGTAGAAAAATAGGAAGCACCTTTGGTGGGAAGGGAACAGCGTTCTGTGCGCCTTTCGCGTTTGGTCATGCCGGCCACATGACCATGGAAGCGTCTTTGGACAGCGCTGGCTCTTCGGCTTAGAAACGGAGATCAGCACTGCCCCCTAGAGTCGGGAATGACTAGCACATACGTGCAAGGCAGAGGTGGGTTGCTCCCGGTTCAGCTTGGTTCGGTTGAACTCCTAGTGAAACTCAGGCCTGAGTCACAGAACCGGCGACAATCCAGGCCCGCCATGCTCCCGAACTGGTTCTCTCACCGCTGCTGGGCCGACGCCATTTTGGTTTTTAATGACTGCATCAGAGGTGGGTTCCTACCAGTTCGCACCAGTTCGGTAGAACTGGTTCGTCAAATCTACCGGTTAGAAAAGGTTCCACCAGTGGACCCAGAAAGCCACACCTACAGAAGAGGTTCCAAAAATTTTTGAAACCCACCACTGACACCCACACACATGCACACACATACACACCCACACACAGAGAGACTCACACAGAGAGAGAAAGAGAAAGAGAAAGAAAGAAAAGAAGGAAGAAAGAAAAAAGAAAAAAAGAAAAAAAGAAAAAAGAAAAAAAGAAAAAAGAAAAAAAGAATTGTGAGAGATGAAAGAAAAAAAGTAAAAAATGGACAGAGAGACAAAAGGAAGGAGAGAGAGAGAGAGAGAGAGAGAGAGAGAGAGAGAGAGAGAGAGAGAGCGCACATGGCCAGCAAGCCACACCCACCAGGTCACATGGCCAGCAAGCCACTCCCACAAAGGAGGCCACACCCACAGAGTAGGTTCGAAAAATTTTTGAAACCCACCACTGGACTGCATGTGCTTAGTTCATGCACGAAGAACAATTTACATTGAACAACGTACACACGGGCAGCGCGTATTATGCGCAGGTTGCGAACCAGTAGTAAAACCGGCAGCAATTCACCCCTGGTGCAAGAGGGGAGGAACCGAACTTCTAATCGTGTGACTGTCAGGGTTCCAAATAGAATCCAAAAGTAAATCAGAGTCCAAGGCAAAGTATTGCTCAAAGGAGGGAGGGAGGGACGAACGAAGGAAGGAATGAAATGGAAGGAAATAAGGAACTACAAAGAGGAGGGAGGGAGGAGAAGGAAAGGAGATAATGGAAGGAAAGCAGGAAGGAAGTAGAGGAAGGAAGGGAAGGGAAGAGGGGAGGAGAGGGGCGGAAAGGAAAGGAAAAGAAAGGAAAGGAAGGAAAGGAAGGAAAGAGAAGGAAAGAGAAGGAAAGGAGAGGAAAGGAAAAGAAAGGAAGGGGAGGGGAGGAGGATCCAACGTTGCGACAATACAGACGTGTGGTCTCGATGCTCTGAGACCACAGCCGATACTTTTGCCACTGGGTGGTCCAATAGGACCTAAACTGTCCCGAAGGGACGGTGAACAGGAAGACTATGTCTTGCTGACCTCAGGGACATCGCAAAGTCCCTGATCGATGCAAGAGAAGTTCTTCAAGCCGGCAACAAAAATCCAGCTAAGGCTGACGAAGTTGGGGCGGCTCCAAAACGGAAGGATACTGAAAGAGAAAGTGTTTCCAGCTGATGAGGAACTTTTACTGTTTTAAAAAGAGACTGCCTATAAAAAAAATTAAAATTAATTTAAATTGGAGAACAGAAGAATCAAGCAGCGGAATTAAATTTGGAATGGTTTTGGACAATGGTTATCGTACTTTTTAAATGCTATCTTCATGGATGGAATTTATGCAAGCCTTTTAAAACAAATGGATTAAGTTTTCTTCTTCTATTTTTTCTTTTATTATTCTCTGTAACCTATGGTCTAAAATTTTCTTCTTTCATTACTGTGGGTGTTCTTCTAACCCATTTAAAAATTGGACTCCTTTTTTTTAACTTGAAATACAAAAAGGATACAAAAAGAAATAAGGAAATTTGCAACAATAACACTGCTACTCGGAGGGTGGAAGGTTTTTGTATTGGAAATGGAACACTTTTTTTTCTTCACTTATTGTTTTGGCTTGGCACTACAAGGTCTCACTGCTTGGTTATAGAGAGTGATAAGAAGGCAAGCATACAGATGTCCCTTTGAAGTATATCTCTAACCATAGAAAAGTGAAAACAAAACATTTTTGTGAATCTATGCTTAATTTTATTAACCTTCCAAGCTAGAGCAGCTGTGTTTGTTAGCTGGAGATAATGGCACAATTTCAAAAGCAAACAGAAATTTTAAGCTTGCAAAAGATATTTTCAGAAATATAGAAATTATCAAATACATATGAGAGGATAGAGAAAAAGCTGGAAGACTTAGAGCATATAACAGCAAAATATGATGAAGAAGTTGAAGAAGTTGAAGATGTTTATCAAATGGAAAACGTGGTGGTTAAAATCCAAAAAATCAAAGTGGAAAATGAATATAAAGAGATTAAATTTGCTGATATTTATGGTGATTGGTTTGTCTCTGAAAATGGAAAGAGGGAATACTGAAAGAGGAATTAAATGGAGGGGAAATTTATCCCAGAGGGCAAGATACAGAAGAAGAAGAAACCAAAGAATCTATAGATTTAAAGAGAGAAATTTTATTAGCAATAACATTGTTAACACTACTGACAATCAAAGATAAGCTGACTAAGGAAACAGAAGAAGGGCATCAAGATTACATGAGAGATCGTATAAGCAAGGAGTTGCTAAGAGGAGTCCATACAAAGTTGATCAAGGAGATGATTAGAGGACTGGCACCACAAATGGCAGAAGATATGAGACTGTTTTGCTATTGGAAAGATACAGGTTGATAGATGGAAGAATATAATTTAAAACTAGTTAAACTTAGTGAAATTTATTGACAATAGATATAGTTTAAATAAATAATTGATAATGTTACTAATGTATACAATGTGTAGTGTTATGATTATAATTGGATATGATATTGAATGGTATCCATGTAAGGAAGATTAGAAATCCCTTTGGATTATATATAAAGGTTAATTTTTAAAAAAAGAACCAAGTTAGATAGAGTTAAAGTTTTGATTATTAGGGGGGAAATGTTATGATACAGGATATAGTCAAATAAAGGAGGGATAAGAATAACAACGTATATATAGATATGGGTATAACATAAGGAACGATGTAAATTTTTAAACAGTGATTTGGAAAGGAGGATTAGAAAACTTGGTTATTAAATATTATGGATGTTTAGCTAGAATAGGACATAAGGATTTAGTGTTAGTGGAGGATTTTTAAAAAGGCAATTGAAAGGCCAGTATGTGGTTATGTATTGCATTTTGGTATATTTTATGATGAAGGACGCTTAAACAATTATAGTCAAATGAAAATGGAGATATGATGATGGTGACGTGTATAAATATTAGAGTCAAATGCTTGAATTAATACGAATTAATGTTTTTTGACTGTGGAAGAGATGCACGAAAGTCTTTTTGTAACCAACTGATACACTTTCTACAGCATGTAAAGAAGAATGTTGTGTTTGTTTTAATTAAAAAATATTTTTTTCATTAAAAAATAAAGAAAGGAAGGGAAGGAAAGGAAAGAGAAGGAAAGGAAAGGAGAGGAGAGGAGAGGAAAGGAGGTACTGTATATACTCGAGTATATGCCTAGTTTTTCAGCCACTTTTTGGGCTGAAAAAAAGCCGCCTCGGCTTATACTCAAGTCAGTGAAAAATTTGCCCGAAATGGAGGAGAAAAAGGGGCGGGGCCATGCCGCTGGGTGACGCTCGTGAATGGCCCAGCGCCCCTGAGTTCCCCTCCCTCTGTGTCAGTTTGCCGCGCAGCGCGCACCGCACCATCCCCCCTCCTCACGTTCTAATGTAATCAGGGCTGTCTTACGATTCCCCTTCCTCCTCCTCCTGCCGCTCTGCAACGATGTCCCACCTCCTCCTTGTTATGGCAAGCAGCCACATAGCGATGTCACACCTCCTCTGGTACAGTGATCCAATGATAGGAATCACTGTGCCGTGTGTCATAGGAGGCGGGACATCATCATCACAGCGGGACATCAGCATCATGAGGTGAGTGAAGTATTTCATTGAATACACCGCTAGTTTACTGTTTTTCTTTGAAATAAATATGCAAAAACATTATTGGTATCTATTTTTATTTTTGAAATTTACCGGTAGCTGCTGCATTTCCCACCCTAGGCTTATACTTGAGTCAATAACTTTTCCAGTTTTTTGTGGTAAAATTAGGTGCCTCGGCTTATATTCGGGTCGGCCTATACTCGAGTATATACGGTAGGTAGGTACTGGCTGAGCCATCTCTTGAATTGCAAAACAGGATGGCCTAGAAAAATGAATTCAATTTCTATGTGCCCATTGCAAAAGGAGATAAAAAGGAGATTGTAAAAATGAACATGTTTTTATACTTGATCGGAGGGGGGGGGAGGAGAAAAATGGCTGAGACTTTATGCCTAAGCATTGCCCGTGGATAGCGCTCTTTTGCAATACAAATAGTCTGCAGAACATCATTTGCAATGCTAGAAAGAATGCAGCGTGTGGAGCAAAATCGCTTCTTTACCCAACACCAGGCCGGAGAGAAGGCACTCAAGGCCAGGGCAGACATCCGTAAAAGAGGATAGCGACCAGCTGCAGCTTTTGGAGAAATGAATTGATAATGGACAACTAGCAGATAACGTTTACACCCTGGCACAAACAATCAATCAGAATAGAGCCGGAAGGGACCTTAGAGGTCTTCCAGTCCCGTGATGGCAAACCTATATCATGCGTGCCAAAGGTGGCACACAGAGCTCTGTCTCTGGGCACGCACACCATTGCCACCTACTCAGTGGTGGGTTTCAAAAAATTTTAGAACCTCTTCTGTAGATGTGGCCTGCTTTGTGGGAGTGTCTTGGCAGCCATGTGACCAAGTGGGAGTGGCTTGGCAGCCATGTGACCGAGTGGGAGTGGCTTGGCCAGCCATGTGACTGGGTGGGCATGGCTTGCCAGCCATGTGACTGGGTGGGCATGGCCAACTTGTAAAATGTGGTGAAACTCACTTAATAATGCTCTTGCTTTGCTCAGAAACTCTGGCATTTGAAGCACACAAGTCTTAAAACTGTCAAATCACAAGACCCTTGCACCCCTAACCCTTTAGAAAACACACACACACACACACACACACAAACACACTTCCTTGTGTCAAACCTGAAGCAATGCTGAGAGAAACCTCCCTAGAGGAAAAATATAAAGAGAAAATGGGCACAGTTAGGCCAGCTTCAGGTTTGACAGCAGCCTGCAAGTAGGATAGGCGAGCCGTTTCTCTGGATTCACAAAACCCACCTGGGATCTCCTACTAAGCAATTGTGTTTGAAATAACCGTTGGGTTGAAGAAATGCTCCCCCTTTTACAAAGCGGACCTGACGATTTGCATATCATACCTTGGAGAAGGATGGAAATGACATTGTCTGAGGCCAGTCCTTGTTTGCAAGTTTCAATGCTATGCCGTTTGGGAACCCCCTTTTTTTTCTGAAAACACATTCAGAATTGGCTTTTCGGTCCTGTCCTTGACGGGCACGATGCCTTCTCCAGACCTCACCCCGATTTTGTGGTTTTTAAAAAAAATTTCCTTCTGTGCGCAGCGTGGGAGCGAACCCCCTAATCTTCAACGGCTTCTGTTTATTTACGATCCATACCGATAGCATCCTCGGCGTTTCCGACCTTTCATTATAGACGCCTGCTCTCTGGGGCCGAAATGCATTTATAATTTTTATTGTTATATCTTTTAATTTTATTTTGCTCTCCTGGCTGGGCTCGGGAAGAGGGAAGATAGAGGCCTATATTTATTGCAGAGCAAAACGATCTACCCTCGGCGAATTGCATGTATCAGTTAATTTAATCTTTTCCAGTTTTATTTAAACTGGGGTTCTTCCTTCATATATATATATTCTCTCTCTTTTTTCTGTCTCTGTCTTTCTGTTTCTCTCTGTCTCTTTCTGTTTCTCTCCTCTGTTTCTCTCTGTCTCTCTCTTTCTTTGTCTCTCTCTGTTTCTCCTCTCTGCATCTCTCTGTCTCTGTCTGTCTCTCTCTCTCTAGTTCTCTCTGTCTCTTTCTCTCTCTTTCTGTCTCTCTGTCTCTCTTTCTTTCTGTCTCTCTGTTTCTCTCCTCTCTGTATCTCTCTCTCTCTCTCTCTAGTTCTCTTTCTGTCTCTCTTTCTCTCTGTCTCTCTCTGTTTCTCTCCTCTCTGTTTCTCTCTGTCTGTCTCTCTCTCTAGTTCTCTCTGTCTCTCTTTCTCTCTTTCTCTCTGTCTCTCTCTGTTTCTCTCCTCTGTTTCTCTCTCTCTCTCTTTCTGTCTTTCTCTGTTTCCCTCCTCTCTGTCTCACTGTCTCTCTAGTTCTCTCTGTCTCTCTCTCTTTGACTCTCTCTCTCTGTGTGTCTCTGTCTCACTGTCTCTCTTTCTCTCTAGTTCTCTGTCTCTCTCTCTCTTTCTTTCTGTCTCTCTGTTTCCCTCCTCTCTGTCTCACTGTCTCTCTTTCTCTCTAATTCTCTGTCTCTCTCTCTTTGACTCTCTCTGTTTCTCTCCTCTCTGTATCTCTCTCTCTCTCGTTCTCTCTGTCTCTCTTTCTGTCTCTCTGTTTCCCTCCTCTCTGTCTCACTGTCTCTCTTTCTCTCTAGTTCTCTGTCTCTCTCTTTGACTCTCTCTCTTTGTCTCTCTGTCTCTGTCTCTGTCTCTGTCTCTGTCTCTCTCTCTCTCTCTAGTTCTCTCTCTATCTCTCTATCTCTGTTTCTGTCTCTCTCTCTCTCTCTGTTTCTCTCTGTCTCTCTCTGTTTCTCTCTGTCTCTCTGTCTCTCTCTCTTCATTCTCTCTCAAGAGAAATATATTAAATATATTTCTGTCTCACCTTGGCGGAGGTTGATCCTGCTTATGTATTTTCCCTTATTTTGTTAACCCAAGCACCTCTAACACTTTGAAGGCGTATACAGTTATTTTTATATATATACATACACACACACACACATACACACACCTCTACTTTATATGTATCACACACTGGCAAAGAGAGAAAGGAGGATGGAAATTGCATTGAAAACCTTTTGTTGTGTTACTACCCATTGTGGGGTGGGTTCCCCCCCCCCCGCCACTACTTACTTATGCCTATACACCTCCAGTGGTTTGTGGGGTTGATTGACGTTTACAAATTATCCAGCCGAACCTGTTCAGTCTTTGACCCGTGTGTTTCCATTCAGCAACGAGTAAGATTTGCAAGCATTTTGTCATATAATTACTGCAAATCCCATGAAAATTTCCACAACAACGCTTAGACGAACTGTAATTTGGTCTGGCAGCTGCTGATGCCTTTACAATAAAGAAGGGGTGCGAAACTGGAGATATGCATTACACTCTTATGGGGTGGGGGGTTTCCCCCCCCCTTCCCCCTTGGTTCTAAGGTTTCTTGGTGTGCATTTGTGCTTCCGTGTGTGTGGACATAGGAATGGCATCGCCCACATCCACACAATGTTTGAAGGAAGCGGACTCTTAAGATTTACACACATGTAGAGGTTGCACTGATTTTATTTGTATTGATAGCTTGCATTCTTCACCCCGGCCGTGCAGTTATTTCCATTATTTTATTGTCCCCGGTAATATGCAGAGTTCATCGGCGTTGTTCGCCGTGAAATTTATTCCACCTTCCAGTGTGCTCTTGATGGGGGACACGACATACAAAGAACACCATCATCTCTTGTTTAGATTCAGCCGGGACTGAATAGCTGTATCCTCTCGTAACACAAAAAAATAGATCTCAATGTTTGTTTGTTCGTTGCCAATGTTTCTCTCCTAAGGCACAAAGGAAAGGTATCTGCTGTGAACTCCACATAGGCATCAGGAAGGGCATCCGGGCAGTAATTTCTTTATTTATTTTTCTTTATTTATTTTCATCAAGCATGAATTAGATAACAGGTATAAGTATAAACATGATTATGAATACAGGAAATGAATACGAATACAAGGGAATATTAGGACAGGGACGGTAGGCACGCTGATGCGCTTATGCGCGCCCCTTGCAGACCTCTTAGGAATGGGGTGAGATCGACAGTAGACAGTCTAAGGTTAAAGTTTTGGGGGTTTGTGTTGTAGCATAAGTATAGGCATGCATAGGTATGCTGAAACACTATGCGGATCAGCAGTAATCCTTTACCATAAGGTCAGTAATACAAACTGCTGACTCTGAAGCATTAAGTAGGGCAGAGGTTACAACCTGCTGACTCTGAAGTATTAAGTGGGGGTCAGAAGTTTGCATGCTAGCAAAAGATTTATTTGCTGACTATGAGCATTCTCTAGGTTCAGAGGTCTGTGTAGCAGTAAATGAGTTACCGTATACCATAGACTTGTACAACCATGATTGGTCCACATAGACCTTGCAACTCCACCCTTTCCTTGTGTATGCTCAATAAAAGAGGCCTTCAGACATTGCTCTGAGTCGTCTCATCCCGGAGGGAACTCGTGTCCGTGTCTTCCCTCATCATTGGCCTCATGGGCGACCCGCGGAGAAATCGCAGGTTTAGTTTCCTTTAGTTTCCTTTATTTGTATGCTGCCCTTTTCCCTGGGGGGACTCAGGGCGGCTCACAATTCAAAAAGGGGGGGGGAGACAAACAGTAGACAATACAACATATTAAAAAGAGAGCACAACAGTCACACAATTCAAGTGGGGCTACAATCTTAACCCCAGGCCAGCCGGGACAGCCAGATCTTTAAAGCGGCGCGGAAGGACTGGAGGGTGGTGAGGGTCCGAATCTCCATGGGGAGTTCGTTCCAAAGGGTCGGAGCAGCCACCGAGAAGGCTCTCCTCCGGGTAGTTGCCAGTCTGCACTGGCTGGAAGATGGAATTCGGAGGAGGCCTAATCGATGCGATCGTATCGGTCTAGTGGAGGTAATTGGCAGTAGGCGGTCTCTCAGTAGTAGGTAGGTTTGGGGAAGAAATCATAGGCTTCCCCAAGTGTCAGGTAGTGCATTCCAGGCGTTGACAACTGAATTCATATTTTCTGCAAACAAGTTTGGAGCGGTTCACCATAAGTGTGTATCAGGGGTGAAATTCATTTTTTTTTACTACCAATTCTGAGGGTGTGGCTTGGTGGGCATGACAGGAGAATGATATTGCAAAATCTCCATTCCCACCCCATTTCAGGGGAAGGATTTTGATATTGCAAAATCTCCATTCCCACCCCATTTCAGGGGAAGGATTTTGATATTGCAAAATCTCCATTCCCACCCTACTCTGGGGCCATCCAGAGGTGGGATTCTCCGAACTACTCGAAATTTCCACTACCGGTTCTCCGGAACCTGCTGGATTTCATTCCTGGTTTGTATCTATTATGTGCTCATGTGTTGTTGTTGTGATTGAAGCTGAAGTATTGATTGACAGGTAGGACATTGTAGCAGATAATTTTATGTACTACGCTGAGGTCAGACTATAGGCAGCATACAGTGG
This sequence comes from Thamnophis sirtalis, assembly GCF_051295495.1. Classification (NCBI taxonomy): domain Eukaryota; kingdom Metazoa; phylum Chordata; class Lepidosauria; order Squamata; family Natricidae; genus Thamnophis; species Thamnophis sirtalis. The sequence goes on along the minus strand of NW_028261386.1, from coordinate 3,701,965 downwards.
TGGGTTTCAAAAATTGTTCGAACCTACTCTGTGGGTGTGGCCTCCTTTGGGGGAGTGGCTTGCCGCCCATGTGACCGGATATGAAGATGCCGATGACACTTGTCAGAACCACCTTAAATTACCTCACACACAGCACTGACATGCATAAGAATATGATGTAAAGTTGTTTTTTAAAAGGCATCTTTGGTTTGCGTTAAAACAACTTCAACACACGCAGTGTTCTGATTGCACCACAAACGCAGGAGTCATCCTTACCTTTCACAGAGGCACTGAGTTTTATAAATATGAGCATGATAGTGTAGAATAATCATATCCAAGGACCAGTGGGGGGTTTCAAAAAAATTTGGAACCTCTTCTGTAGGTGTGGCCGGCTTTCCGGGTCCACTGGTGGAACCACTTCTAACCGGTTCGGTAGATTTGACGAACCGGTTCTACCGAATAGGTGCGAACTGATAGGAACTCACCTCTGGCAGCGAAGTTCCAGATTGTCCAAGCCCAAAATTTCAAGTCTGGTGCCATAAGGGATTTTGTTGCAAGCAGAGGAGTGGAGGACTCTTCCGGTGAAATATCTCTGGACTCGTTCGATTGTATTAATGTCTGATATGCAGTGTGGATTCCAGACAAATGAGCTGTACACTGAACTCCATCCAGTCGCCCCGACTCCACACCGAATTAAGGGATTACGAGGTCATAAAAAGGGAATCTGTTTGTTGCTTTGTTTATTTGTTTATCTTTAGGATGGGCCAGTTTAACATGCAAATGCGAAGTAGGGATATGGGACACCATCCTTGAAATTCCCCACAGCTAAGAATAAATAAGAATAAAAATATTTTGGGGAGCAGCAATATCCGTGGAGGGTTTGGGGTTCACCTGTGTAGCATCCAATCATCTTTAGGGCAAGTTCAGGGGTAGGATTCAACCAGTTTGGACTGGTTCAGGTGAACCAGTTGTTCGGGGGGGGGGCATTTGGCCCTGCCCACCCACGCCTGCGCTTTCCTGTCCTATATATATTTTTTTAGCTCAGCTGATTCAGCCGCTTTACTCACAGACGCTGACATAGAAGGTAAGTTTTGAAGCTTAAGAGGGTGGGTTTTTGGAATGCTGCACGCGTGTGCAAAGCGTGTGCACTCACCAAACCAGTTGTTAAACTGGTTTGCATCCCACCGCTAGACAAGTTGGTTGGCCAACTCAATCGGTTAACCATTTTGGTGCAATTTTGGATGGCCTAAACCAGCTTTTAGGAATTCAGAGACTGGTTTGTTATCTACTGTAAGTTTAACTGACTTGGTTTTTTTAAAAAAAATAGCAATAGCAATAGCAGTTAGACTTATATACCGCTTCATAGGGCTTTCGGCCCTCTCTAAGCAGGTTATAGAGTCAGCATATCGCCCCCACAGTCTGGGTCCTCATTTCACCCACCTCGGAAGGATGGAAGGCTGAGTCAACCTTGAGCCAGTGAGATTAGAACTGCTGAACTGCAGATAACAGTCAGCTGAAGTGGCCTGCAGTACTGCACCCTAACCACTGCGCCACCTCGGCTCATACTTTAAGGAAAAAACAAATACTGTCTTTGCCATTTTCTCATATATAAAATCCGTCTCTTTCTTGGAAGTATGTCGCCCTTGATATAAGCTTGCAAAAATTTCTTTTTAACACCAATTTCCCCAATGTTTCTTTGTTCTGTGGATGCGGGAGGTGTTCTAACCGAGACTTCCCGAGAGTATGAAGCAGACTCCTTGTCCCGACAAAAAACCCTTTTATTAATTTATTGTGAATTCTGCTCATTCACATCCGGCAAAGTCTTTCAAGGGAGGATTTACAGTCACAGACCTTATCTGGCTTGGAGAGCCGAGATCTGTAAAACTTGGCAAGGAGTCTCGGAGAGTCACGAACCAATTAAGCGAACTAATTGTCTCTTGCAAACTCCCCTCCCCTTTCGCTCCTCTTTTATTTCCTCTGGGAGGGGCCATTCATCATCCACCTGTGGCTTTACTACCAAGTCAACCCGTTCTTTAGCTGTTCCTTTCATCTGACATCTCTGCGCATGGCACACTGGGAACAGACTCCAGCTGTTCATCTGCCCCACTGATGTCTGACTCCGAAGGCAGCTAATAACTGTCCGATGGCTCTGTCTCCCTCTCTGCCTCCAACACAGAGCCCTCATCAGAGCCTTCCCCAGACTCCAGGACTGGCCCATGTTCCTCCTCAACCTTTTCACTGTTCGAATCTGCTGCCAATTCCGATGTCCACTGACGGGCCACAACAGGCGGGTGCTTTTAAGAGTCAATTTCTCCATGTTTCTTTTTTTCTTTTTTACACAGCTACATTTTTACTGTGCCGGCTTAAAAAAGATATGTTATCATTCCATTGCTTTTGCTCTCTTCCTCCTCCATCTCCTCCTCTTCCTCTTTTTCTTTTCTCCTTCTCACTTTAACAGTCGCCTTTTTTAGCAATGGAAATTTTGCAATTCATACATCAAGGATTACAGGTAGTCCTAAACATATGACCACAACCGAAGCCTGGATTTCTTAAGTGAATTTTGCCTCATTTTATGACCTTTCCTGCCACAGTTGTTAACGTCAGAGTTTGTTGCAAAAATCAAATCCAGAAAGCACACACAGATAACTGATTCAGCAGGATTCATTTAAATAAGAAACTTCTTTATATATAAGAATATATCTACAACACTAACAGCAGGGGACAGTTTCATTTCAGGGAGCTGACTAGATTAGTTCTCTTGCACAGACTCAGAGCTCCATAGGTAAGCTACGCCCAGGCTCCAAACTGTCTGCCATGACTCTCAGTCACCAAATAGTTCCCATTGGCTGACCCAGTTGCCATGTCTCTGCCAGTTTATGACTATTCTGACAGTTAAGTAAAGTTGTTAAGTTAATAGCACGGTTGTTGAATGCATCTGGCTTCCTCATTGACCTGCTTATCAGAAGATCACAAAAAGTGAACACACCACCTTAGGACACTGCAACCGTTATAAATATAGGTAGTCCTCAACTTACAACAGTTCATTTAGTGACCATTCAAAGTTACAACAGCACTGGAAAAAGGGACTTACGGCCTTTTTTTCTCACTTATAACTACATCCCCATGTTCACGTGATTAAAATTCAGCCTCTTGGCAGCTGCTTCATATTTATGACGGTCGCAGCACCCCGGGGTCACGTGATCCCTTTGGCGACCGTCTCACAAGCAAAGTCAATGGGGAAGCCAGATTCACTTAACAAAACCGTGTTACTAATTTAATCGCTGCAGGGATTTACTTAACAACTGTGGCGTGAAAGTTGTAAAATGGGTCAAAATTCACTTAACAAGTCTCTTGCTTGGCAGCAAAAATTTGGGACTCCGCTGTGGTCATAAGTCGAGGACTACCTGTGTGAATCAGTCGCCAAGCATCCAAATTTTCATCACGGATGCTGCAATGGTTATAAGCGTGAGAAATGGTCATATCACCTTTTTCAGGGCAGTTGTAACTTTGGAACGGTCACTAAACAAATGGTTGTAAGTCGAGGATTACCTGTATCTTGTTGGGGGAAAATAATACAAGTAATCCTCAACTTACAAACACAAGTAAGGCCACAAGTTTTGTTGCCCTTTGTTAAGTGAGTTTTGCCCCGTTTTACGCCTTTTCTTCCCACCGTTGTTAAGTGAACTCCTGCAGTAATTAGTGACCCGGTTGTTAAGTGAATCTGGTTTCCCCATCGACTCTGCTTGTCAGAAGGTCTCAAAAGACGAATCGCGTCAGCTGTCAAGTATCCGGATGTACATCATGGATGAGACCACAGGGATGATGCACAACGGCCGTTAAGTGTGAAAAAGGGCCATTAGTCACTTTTTTTCAGTGCCGTTGTAACTTCGAACGTCACTAAATGAACTGTTGTAAGTCGAGGACTACCTGTACCTTAGTAATGTCGCTTCATCTCCTGTCATCCTCCCCCATTTGCTAACCTAACAAACATTGTTATATTTGCGATCTCCGCTTTAAAAAAATCGTGATGCTGGGAACAGAATTCTATTTTACATGATGTTGGAAGAAATGCACTTCTGGGTTCAGTTCCAAGTGGGGGAAAAGACAATGGAAACATGGAGGCTGCTTGGAAAGATGGTTTTAATGGTGGACAGGATCACACACCTTGAAGATGTTGGGTGAAGAAGAAGAAAAGGGGAAGAGATGCTGAGAGGGCCTCAGTTTTACGCCCTCTCTGGGCTTTTGAATTTGAGCTTGTATTCTGATTGGTTGTCAGACTCCCATGGGGCCACGCAGAGGCAACTCTGGAGGCTATCCCAAGTCCCAAGCTTGGTTGACTCTTGCTGGGTGATGTAATCTTCCCAGGTGCCTTGTGGTGAGTCCTGCTAATAATCCTACCTTTGTTGGATCTTGGGTGACGGTATTTGCCTATGAATAGACCAGGAGTGGGTTAATGCCAGCATCATTACTACCGGTTTGGTGCCGGAAAAATGTGCTATGCACAGGTGCGCATTTGCATGCACTCACCATTTTAAAAAAGTGCGCGGGGGGGAATTCGGGGGAAATAAGAAAGAGGTAAGGAGAGGAGGATGGAAGGGAGAGAAAGAGAAGGGGAGAGAGTAGGAAGGGGAAGAGGAAGAGTAGGAGTAGGAGAAAGGGAAGGGAAGAAGGAAGAGGAAGGAGAGGAAGAAGGAAGGAAGTAGAGAAGGGAGGGAGGGAGAAAAGAAAGGGAAAACAAGGTGGTGATACAACAGGAGGAAAGGATGGTAAATAAAGCAACCCAAACTGTATATTACAACCTACTCAATGAAATAACAAATGTATAAGAATGGCAAATGTAAAGAAGAATAACAATTATGTGAATGCATACTTAAAATGATATGTAAGAGAATAAAAAATAATAAAAATTTGAGGGGCGAAAAGGGGGGAAATTACCTTCTTTCAGTGAGGATTGTTCTGCGCCTCTGCAGAACAGAAAATAAAGATGGTGGCGCCCAGGATAGAACCGGTATGATCACATGTCCAGCCGAGGTACTACCTATTCGGCCAAACCCAGTGGTGGGTTTCAAAAATTTTTAGAACCTCTTCTATAGGTGTGGCCTGCTTTGTGAGAGTGGCTTGCCAGCCATATGACTGGGTGGGTGTGGCCAACTTGTAAAATGTGGTGAAACTCACTTAACAACGCTCTTGCTTAGCAACCAAAATGTTGGCTCGGAAACTCTGGCATTTGAAGCACGCAAGTCTTAAAGCTGTCAAGTTACAAGGCCCTTGCACCCCTAACCCTTTAGGAAAAAAAAACCCCAGGGGTGTTCAAACTTGACAGCTTTAAGACTTGTGGACTTCAACTCCCAGAATTCCTCCTCCAGTCATGTTGGCTCAGGAACTCTGGCATTGAAGTGTGCGAGTCTTAAATCTGTCAAGTTACAAGACCCTTGCAGCCCTAACCCTTTAGAAAAAAATCCCCAGGGGTGTTCAAACTTGACAGCTTTAAGACTTGTGGACTTCAACTCCCAGAATTCCTCCTCTTACTCTTCATCTTGATGATGTGTGGAGGGACGCGGGGGAGGGAGCTGGAACTGGTTCTAAACGGCACAATAGATTTGTGGAACCTCTTCTAGGTTAGAACTGGCAGGAACCCACCCCTGGCTGAACCGGACCGAACCGGTAGGAGCCCACCTCTGGAATAGACCTAGCTATCTCTTTATCTCTTAAGTGCGGATATCTGCTGTGGGCTATAGAAGATGGTGGGGCTATTAAGAGTGAGCCTGCTTCCTGCCTTTAAAAACAACAACATGTTTCTTCATTTCTCATCCAGGGAAATATAATATTCTGCCTTTTTAATATTTTCTAGAATATTTCATTTTTCCAGGAGAGGGCTAGTGCTAACTCCCTACAATGAGATTGCAAGATCTTTTTTCAGAAAGATACCCCAGATGCATTTTACCTTGCCAGCAACTTTGCACGGAGGACAACATGTGTCTGGGGGGGGGGGGAATTCTTTCCATTCTCTTTTCAGATGAGGTACGAGGGACTTCGTGCTACTCCCGCTGGAGATATTTACAAACCTCTGATGGGTAACTTACTACAACGATTCGGAGGAGAGCAATCAAAAGCAAAGCAGGGAGGCAACAGCCCTCGTGCGCAACACACGCAGATATCAAAACTTGATTGCAAAACATTTAAAACCCTCAAGGGAGGCAAAACCAAAAGCCAACAAAAGCACATTCCTTTTTAAAATGCTAGTGGCACGAAGCCGGTTTTCTGCCATCCTCACTTAGATGCAAACCGTTTAATCCAGAGGTGTCAAACTCAAGGCCAGTGGTGGGTTTCACATTTAGTTGCCATTGGTTCGTCGAGCACGCACACGTTCACTTCCGCACATACGCCCGGCCTTGAACTGGAGGTTGACCCATAATAAGGTCTCCTGCCTTGAACTGGAGGTTGGACTGGAAGACTCAAAAGTCCCTTCTAGCCTATAGCCAGGGCCGGATTTTCCTATAGGCTAACTAGGCTTCAGCCTAGGGCCTCAAGATCAAGAGGGCCTACATTCAAATTGTTAGCAAAATTAAAATTACACTATTCTAAAAACAGTGAACACTAAAACACTGAACCGAAAATAAGGAGAAATTCTACGCATATGACTAATAAACAAATATAAAAATGTATTGGTTAAGATCGTTCTAGCGCCTCGGCAGTTGGGGAGCCCGCCCACGTTCCCGGCACCGGCGATCGGGTGAGAGGCGCGGCCGCTCCCAGTAGCTGCCCCGTCGACGCGGAGCCCACCAGCGGCCAGGCAGGTGAGGGCGAGGGGGCCGAGCCGGGCAGCTGAGCGCAGTAGGAGAGGCGGCTGGCCTCGCTGCCTTTGCCGCAGAGCAGAGCCGCCCTCCGTCGGTAGGCCAGCTATATATATTGATATATATGACAGTAATGATGTATTTTATTGTCTCTCATGTAATTTACAAACTTAAAAATGGGAGGTGAAAGGGCCTCATAAGTGGAATAGCCTAGGGCCTCTTTTCATCTAAAGCCGGCCCTGACTATAGTGTCTATGATTCTGTGACCACAGAGACAGATTTTTCTCTAAGATAGGGTTTCTCAACCTTAGCAACTTTGTGTTGCTCTTAGCAACAAGAGATTGGGCTGCCATTTGTCAGAAATGGTGTAGTGTCTCCTGCTTGGGCACGGGGTTGGACTAGATGACCTACAAGGTCCCTTCCGACTCTGTTCATCTGTTGCAAATACTGTAACACTGCTATCGTGTCCCCTCCGAATCCTTCATTTCTCTAGCCATACCCAATTCTCGCATCTGTTTTCCTGGGCGAACTCTCCCATTTTCTCTTGCCTGCCTGCCTGCCCGTGGCGGCCTCCATCCGAAATTCATCAGTGCAAATGGCTGTGGTGCTTGAATGGGCCATAATCAGGCCTCCGGTGTCCGTAATTGCTTGCTACAATCTATCTCCTCTTCTGGGCTGTAAACATTTCTTGGCATTAGACAACAGCCGAGTTAATTTCAATACCGCCTCTTACTATCAAAGGAAATTGGCGGGGTAAATAGGGAACGCGCGGCTTATTTGATACTCACCTCTGCCTTGTTCATCTTAAATACGGAATAAAAGGTAAAGGTCACTTCGGGTCGCAGGGAAATTACAGCCCCCCCCCCCCCCGACACATATGTTGGCAAGTGAAAATGATATTAAAAGGTGGAAAGGAAAGAGAGGGAGAGGGAGACTGACACCGAAAAGGGAAAGAGGATCCATATTTTTAATTTTTTTTTCAGGTCAAAAGAATGTGTTTATTTACAATACAATACAATAGCAGAGTTGGAAGGGACCTTGGAGGTCTTCTAGTCCAACCCCCTGCCTGGGCAGGAAACCCTATACCGTTTCAGACAAGTGGCTGAAACACGGACAAGTATGAACTGGTGAATAGCTGTAGGAACACACCAAAGTTGGTGTGCCCACAACTTTATGTTGTTGAGACTCTGGAAAGAGTGCAGAGAAGAGCAACAAAGAGGATTAGAAGACTGGAGGATAAAACATATGAAGAACGGTTGCAGGAACTGGGTATGTCTAGCTTAATGGAAAAAAAAGTGTTGCAGAAAATTAAGGGGCTTAGACTTTGGGATCATGAGAAGTAGCTTTATTGCTATCAAGGTTCAGACCAAGCTATGCAAGACAGCCATTTGAACATCTGAACAACAGCCTTTATATATTTTTCAAAAGCAGCAGAACCCGAGAATATGACATGTTAGCGCTGATGGGTTCATAGCAGTGGTGGGATTCAAATAATTTACCAACCAGTTCTCTGCCCTAATGAACAGCTGGGTAGGTGGGGCTCAGTGGTCATGTGATCATTTGGGCGTGACCAAGTCAATGTCGCTCAGATCGATGGGCACTTCACGTTAGTTGTTACAATGGTAATAAGGGTTAACTGGAGAGGCAGTTTCTGTAAGCAGGGCAATAAAGATGAGGCTAGAAACAACACCAGAATGTTTCCTTCCTGCCTTCCTTACAAGAATTAGCCTTGTAAAGTGGGGAAAAAACAAAAGATTTCTTCCAAAAACCGGTTCTCCGAACTGCTTAGAAAGTTACCAACCGGTTCTCCCGAATAGGTGCGAACTGGCTGAATCCCACCACTGGTTCATAATTCCTGTTACTACATATCTTGCTCAACTTGTTCCAGTAACTTCTTGAGTCATATGTGTGAACTGTAGCTGAACTTGCGGTTTGGGCTTTTAACATTTCTTGTTCTTGTACATGTCTTAAAAGCAAGTCTTTTATTCCTTCTTTCTGTCGTGTCTTACTTTTATATCCTGATTCACTTTATGTCCTGCCTCAGAAGGGGAAAGGACCAAGGGAGATGTGAGAGGAGTGTTCTGATATCTCAGGGGCTGCCCCACAAGGAGATTAGCAACGTAGAAATAAGGGGAAATTCCCTGACAGTCAGAACCATTAATTAAAAAGTGGAACAACTTGCCTCTAGAAGTTGTGAATGCTCCAACACTGGAAGTTTTTTAAAAAGAGACTGAAATGGTATAGGGTTTCCTGCCTAAGCAAGGGGTTGGACTAGAAGACCTCCAAGGTCCCTTCCAACTGTTATTCTATTCTATTCTATTCTATTCTATTCTATTCTATTCTATTCTTGTGTGTTGTCCCCAATTCGGGTGACGCCAGGCACGAGGTACAGGTTTTCTGATTGCTTTTTGTTGGAGTACTCCAAGGAAAAGGATTCCTGGCCTCAATGCCAAGAACCAAGAACAAAGGATTAAGAAAACTTTATATATTTTCACACAATCTTTTAATAAAAAATAATAATAATAATAATTCAGGCACTTGTTCCTACAGCTAAAAGTGTATGTGTGTTTGTGTTTGTGTTTGTGTTTGTGTTTGGGTGTGTGTGTGTGTGTGTGTGTGTGTGTGTGTGGAGAGAGGGGTGGGTGGGTTCAGGAGGAAGCTGTGGGAACCAAGCACCATCCTGGATTCCTGATCACCTCTCTGAGAATGCTGGAGTGATGTGAAATGCCATTTTTGACTGGCTCTCAGCTGGGGAGGAAAATCTTCATCCCTCATATAATTCTTTTTTATAGTTCATTTGGGGTTTTTATTTTGGTGCGTACTTCGCAGCAAAATAATAATTAAAAAGTAAATTAAAAAATATATACATTTTCACTAAAGGAGAAGGCGGGACAAGGCGAAATAATAAGAACTATCCTGTAATAAACATTTTAGCAATAATTCTACAATTTGTTCTATTGGTCTATAGCTGTCCTGTTCCTAAACCTTGGCTAATGAATGCTCCAGGAGTTATCTAATGGACATTTCATTTGCTGCAGACCATCTCCATTGCTAACTTTTGGCTGAGGTCTGCAAGTTGTCTAATCCTTCTTATTTTTATCAACTTTCTAACTACCCATAATTGCTACAGGCTTTATACATGCATATTTCCTGTTGATAAGCATTCTTTGTCCTTGCCAGACAAACACCACCACCCCAATCACAATCTTCCTGATTTACTTTCAAGTGTGTGTCATGACCTTGCTTTAGCAGCCAGCCCATCAATGTGCCATACAGAATATACAAGAACAGAGTCGGATGGGACCTTGGAGGTCTTCTAGTCCAACCCCCTGCTCAAGCAGGAGACCCTAAGCTATTTCACACCAAGGATCATCCAATCTCTTCTTAAGAACCTCCAGTGTTGGGGAACCTACAACTTCTGGAGGCTCCATTGGTTAATTGTTCTCACTGTCAGGAAATTTCTCCTCAGTTCTAGGTTGCTTCTCTCCTTGATTAGTTTCCATCCATTGCTTCTTGTCCTGCCCTCGGGTACTTTGGAGAATAGGTTGACAGTCGACCGCCATTTCTCTGTGACAGACTGTTCTGACCTAGGTTTTCCCAAAAAGCACAAGGCAGATTCCTGGTTCCGACAAAACCCCTTTTATTCAACGAATGTGAATTCCTCTCATTCACATTCAGCAAAGGCCTGGCAAACAGTTTTTCAAAGGTGAATTTAGGACCACAGGCCTTATCTATCTTGGAAAGCTGCCATGTAAATATTTTCCCAAATGAGGTGCTGTGCAAGGAAAGGCTGGACACAGAGTCTCTGAAATTCCCTGGACAGATCTTCACACTCCTGAAATGAATCTAAGGACCGAACAAACACATTGTTTCCTGCAAAAGCCCACCCCTATTTCGCTCCCCTTTAATCTCCTGTGGGAGGGGCCCATCACCTTCCACCTGCGACTTTATTCTACCCTGATTTCTGAGTTGTTCTTTTCTTCTGGCAGCTCTGCGCATGCGCACACTGGGAACAGGCTCCAGCTGTTCCTCTGCCTCACTGCTCTCTAGTTCCGTAGGCACCTGATCACTGCCAGACAGCCTTGGCCCCATCTCTGCCTCCGACACAGAGCCCTCATCCTTCCCCAGCTTCCAGGACTGGCCCATGCTCCTCCCCAACCTCCTCACTGTCCGAATCTGCTGCCAGCTCCATTGGTCACTAGCAGGCCACAACACAGCCTCTCAAATATTGGAAGACTACAATCATGTCACCCTGTTCTGACCCCTCTCCGTATGGTGAGTCACACCGACACAAGATTACTGCTGGACAATTTATTCACAGTAAATTAACACACCGACAAGACTTTGGAGCAACCCAGACTTTCACAGATAAGAAATACACACAAGTTTCTCCAGTTTTAGTATAATAGTTATGTCCTGCAAACAGCCTCCTCCAAAAGTCTCTTCTTATATACTCTCTTGGGAGGAGCCTAACCACAACCACCTGGCCCCAATTACCTTCTGTATCTCCATAGTTGCTGTCGGCGCTTATCTGCCCGTCTTTGCCTGGCGTCCGGGACCAACTCCCTTAGCTCCTCTCCACTGCTCCAGGGCCTGACGTCAGGGACAAACTCCCTTTGGCTTTCACCGCTGCTCCATGCCTCAGGCGCCTCCTGCTGGCCAACCAGCCTCTCTGGTCCCTGCTTGGAGTCTGAACCCTGTCCAGGGTCCTCCACATCTTCCAGAGCCGATTCAAAGGGTCCCTCGCTATCGGAGTCTGTTTGCAGCTCCAACGGCTCCTGCTGGGCCACAACACCCCCCCCTAATCCTTTTCTTCATGAGACTAGACGTACCCAGTTCCTGCAACCGTTCATCATACAGTTCAGCCTCAAGATCCCTTATCATCTTTGTTGTCGATAAACTTGTTGGGAATTTTAAAATCTAGAGAGAGATGTTTCTCAACCTCTTCGGCATTTAAAATACAGCAAAAGGCTTAAGCTGTAAGCTTCTTTGTAATACCAGCTTGGGGCAATATTGGATTATTGGTTGTTCTGAGATTCACACCCACTTCGCTTAGTTCCATCAACTCAAGGCATTTTACAACGATATACCAAAAAAAATCAGGAATGCTTCACTATTGGGAGATGGGGGTGACATGATGGCAGCTTTCCAATATCTCAGAGACCGCCACAAAGAAGAGGGGTGGGGGGGTGTCAATTTATTTGCCAAAGCACCTGAAGGCAGGACAAGAAGCAATAGATGGAAACTAATCAAGGAGACAATCAACCTAGAATTAAGGAGAAATTTCCTGAAAGTTAGAAGAATTAACCAGTGGAACAACTTGCCTCCAGAAGCTGTGATTGTTCCAACACTGGAAGTTTTAAAGAAGATGTTGGATAGCCATTTGTCTGAAACGGTATAGGGTTTCCTGCCTAGGCAGGGGGTTGGACTAGAAGACCGCAAAGGTCCCTTCCAACTCTGCTGTTGTATTATATACGGTTTTGAAAAGCTAACCAAGGGCCAAGAGTAGAATCTTACAGCGGTTTTTATAGTCAAGGGATGCCAGCTAAGTCCGAACCGGCTGAATGCCACCTCTGGACGGATTGCTATGGAAGAATATAGATCTGCCTAGGCAATGGGTTGGACTAGAAGACCTCCAAGGTCCCTTCCAACTCTGCTATTCTATAATTCTATAATTCCCACAGTATCCATTGCTAGAGTCTATAGAGAGCCTCCCTGCTTAAAAGCCAGAACTGGGTTTTTCTTAAAATCTGGCCCCAGGACTTTATGGTCTTGTATCTATGCTCACCAGACTCCAGGACCTCATCTTGGCCGATGGCACATAATTAAAAAAATCTAAGATTTTTTTCATGGAGAAGAAAAGTTTTGCAGCTATGTGAAGAGTCCTCCCCATCCTTTTCTTTTATTCAGCAAAGAATGGGAAAAAAAACGAACTCCTCAACCAAGCAGGTCAGCTGAGAACCAGCTCCAAACCTCTCGACATTTCTTCATAAAAGGAGATCAAAATACATCACTAAAAGAAGAGCAACAAAGATGATTAGGGGACTAAAATCACCCTGCCAACAAAAGTGCATATAGTCAACTGGATTTCCCAGTTGCAATGGATGGCTGTGAAAGTTGGACCATAAGGAAGGCTGAGCGCCAAAGAATGGAGGCTTTGAACTCTGGTGCCGGAGAAGACCCCTGCATTGAGTCCCTTGGACTGCAAGGCCATCCAACCGGTCAGTCCTAGAGGAGATCCACCCTGACTGCTCTTTAGAAGGCCAGATCCTGAAGAGGAGACTCAAAATGCTTTGGCCACCTAATGAGAAGGAAGGACTCCCTGGAGAAGAGCCTCATGCTGGGAACGATGGAGGGCGAAAGAAGAAGGGGACGGCAGAGAAGGAGGTGACTGGATGGAGTCACAGAACTTAAATGGACTCCAGAGGATGGTAGAGATTTAGATTTAGATTAGATTTAGATTTATTTTATTTGTATGCCTCCCTTCTCCGGGAGGGACTCAGGGCGGCGAACAACTCAAAGGGGGAAAAAGGGGAACATAGAACACAATACAAGTAATTAAAATAGCCAAGAATCACACAACCACACATGTCAAGCGGGGAGGGGAACTCATCAACCCCAGGCCTGCCGGCAAAGCCAGGTTTTGACGGCTTTTCGGAAGACCTGGAGAGAGGTGAGGGTCCGAATCTCTGCGGGGAGTTCGTTCCAGAGGGCCGGAGCTGCCACAGAGAAGGCCCTCCCCCGGGTAGTAGCCAGATGGCATTGGCTGGTGGACGGAACCCGGAGGAGGCCGACCCTGTGTGATCTAATGGGTCTTTGGGAGGTAATTGGCAGCAGGCGGTCTCTCAAGGACCCAGGTCCAATACCATGTAGGGCTTTATAAGTTACGACTAGCACTAGAGGACAGGAAGTCTTGGAGGAACATTGTCCATGGGGTCGTGATGGGTCGGACACGACTAACAACAACAACAACAAGGCTAAAATATGTGAAGAAGGGGTAGTGGAATTGGGTATGTCCAATCCAGTGAAAAGAAGGACTAGGGGTGACATGATAGCAATCTTCCAACATTTATGGGGCTGCCACAAAGAAGAGGGGATTCAAATTATTTTCCACAGGTCATAAAATGGGGCAACACTCACATAACAACTTTCTCACTTAACAACAGAAATGTTGGGCTCAATTGAGGTCACAAGTCGAGAACTTGGAGAGTCCAGCTAAATCGTTGTTCCCTATCTTTTGTGATGGCCTCTTCTTCATGTAAAATTGATAGAAAATAATTCAGGTTTATTTCCTATTTCCTAAATCCCATCTTGAAACAAAATGCTAAGGATGATTTGCTTCAAAGGACACCTTGGCGTAAAGTCGAACGTGCTTTAAAAAAACGCTGTGGGTTTTAATTTTTGTATTTATGATGGGGATTTATAAGACATGCTTAGATGGCTCCATTGCGAGCTGAATATTCTTCTTCTTTTCTCTTTGCCGAGGGTGTCTGTACAGCACAGAAAGTCCTCAACTTAGGAACACAATTGAGCTCAAGATTTTCTGTCGTTTGTTAAGTGTTAGACATTCATTAAGGGAGTTTTGCCCCGTTTTGCGATCTTTGTTAAGTGAATCACTGCCGTTGGTAAGTTAGTCACCCCGTTGTTAAGTGAATCTGGCTTCCCCATTGACTTTGCTGGTCAGAAGGTCGCAAAAGGGGATCACATGACCCTGGGGCACTGCAATGGTCATAACTATGAACCAGTTTGCCAGGACTTTGGCAATTTTCATCACATGATCACGGAGGATGCTGCAAAGGTCGTATCTGTGAAAAACAGTCACAACTCACAAGTCACATTTTTTCAGTGCCATTGTAACTTTGAACTGGTCACTAAATGAACGGTTGTAAGTCAAGGACTGCCTGCAATTTGTTTTTATACCAGCAATAGCACTTCTTTACCACTTCACAGTGCTCTCGCTAAGCTGTTTACACAGTCATCCTCTTGCCCCCAACAATCTGGGTCCTCATTTTACTGACCTCCGAAGAATGGAAGGATGAGTCAACCTTATATATATATTTATTGTGTCACAACCCCTGGTATGCCCAAAGATGGGAGGAAGCATACTGCTTCCTTTCTCTGTCTATCGGCTCATCACAAGAGACCATCCAGACAGAAAGCCATTATTTTTAATGTTGCCTTTTTTGTTACATTTGTGTTGCATTTGTGCTGATAAATAAATAAAGGGAGACTAGTATAGATCTATTTCAAGCTATTTAGCCCTCATCAGCTAGCCATACCCTTACTGGGATTTGAACCTGGGCTGTATTACATATTAGGCAGATGCGTTAGCAATAGCAATAGCAATAGCAATAGCAATAGCAATAGCAATAGCAGTTAGACTTATATACCGCTTCATAGGGCTTTCAGCCCTCTCTAAGCGGTTTACAGAGTCAGCATATTGCCCCCAACAACAATCTGGGTCCTCATTTCACCCACCTCGGAAGGATGGAAGGCTGAGTCAACCTTGAGCCGGTGAGATTAGAACCACTGAACTGCAGATAACAGTCAGCTGAAGTGGCCTGCGGTACTGCACCCTAACCACTGTGCCACCTCGGCTCCACTAAGCCACAGGCTCTCCTCCTTTATCAGCTAGGCCAGGGAAATAGGTATTTATTGTGGCTTCCTTTCTCTGTCTATCGGCTATCACAATATATATAAAGCCAAATACCACTCACTCATCATGAAATCTCCAGAACTGTAAAGCCTACAAAATTGAAATTCAGCAGGTATGTTCCTGTTCGCTAAGAAAGGATTTTTTGAAATGACCATCAGATCATCAGTATTTCCTATATAGTATTACATAAACACGCATCGATGCTAAGGAGTTAGACATTCTACTCCCCCTCCCCATCTGAAAGGAACTCTGTTCCAACTGCCAGTTGCCTTACATGAGTGTGGCCAGCGCGTGCTTCATCCGGCCTGCAGGCTGGCCTGATCACATGGTTTCATAGCGAAGCACGGGTATCCAACTAGATAATGGAAGTGTGATCTTCCTCCCATATTTGGGCATACCAGGAGTTGTGACTTTAAATATATACCTTTCACCTTGGCCTGGCTGATAAGGAGTCGAGCTCTGTAGCTCAATGGTTAACACATCTGCCTAAGAGGCAATAGAGCACAGGTTCGATTCCCAGCAAGGGTATGGCTAGCTGATTAGAGCTAAATAGCTTGAAATAGATCTATACTAGTCTCCCTTTATTTATTTATCAGCACAAATATAACAAATGTAACAAAAAGGCAACAGTAAAAAAATATTGGGTTTCTGTCGGGATGGTCTCTTGTGACGAGCCGAAGGACAGAGAATGGAAGTGTGATCTTCCTCCCATATTTGGGCATACCAGGGGTTGTGACTTTATATATATATATATATATATGTGTGTGTGTGTGTGTGTGTGTGTGTGTGTGTGTGTGTGTGTATAGGTGGCGCAGTGGTTAAAAAGCAGCACTGCAGGCTACTGCTAGATCAGCAGGTCAGCGGTTCAAATCTCACCGGCTCAGGGTTGACTCAGCCTTCCATCCTTCCGAGGTGGGTAAAATGAGGACCCAGATTGTTGGGGGCAATATGCTGACTCTCTGTAAACCGCTTAGAGAGGCCTGAAAGGCCTATGAAGCGGTATATAAGTCTACTGCTATTGCTATTGCTATTACATATAATTAAAAATATTATTTTTTAATACTGGTTTACATATCTTGATACAATTTTTTTTATATGTGTGGTTTTATTATATTCTTATACGGGGCCCAGAGTCATTTCTGTGAGATGGGCGGTCGTGCAAATTTGTTTAATTAATCAATTAATTAACACCTGCATTTTAAGATTATTTGCTGCCCACTAGCCGAGATGGGCAGCCTACAGATTGAATGAATAAATACTTTTTTTTTTTTTTAGAAAAAACAAAAAGGCCTTCACTGATAAATGCCTATAAGCAAATAAATTATGGCTGTGCCTCTTGCATTAGAGGAAGCCCCTTGGACTTCCATGGGATTTACTCCAAAGTAAATCTACCTGGGATCACTCTGGATAAACAGGGACTATGGCAAACGGTGTTGGAAGGAAACGTTTGACTTTAGCATCCCTGGTGCCTCAAACTAATCCAAGGCAAGATAGGCCATTATGCAGTCAAATGAATATTTCTGCTACTAAAAACGCGAATGAAACATCGCTAGGCCAGG